>NW_019739219.1:616029-652019 GCF_002891405.2 Cryptotermes secundus | reverse complement strand
TTCATATTGTTGGGATGGAGATCAATCTCAGTAGCCTCCCTGATGATGTGATTCATGTATCTAGGTTTGGTGTAGCTGGATGCAGTGCCCCCAAATTCATACTGTGCCCTGCCACAGCTCACTTGTCCAGATGTGTTCTAGATGGGTATGTCACTGGTGTTCCTTCGACCTGCCCAGTGTAGACCTGACTGCGCTCACAGGTGATGCTGTACGACGTATACTCTTGACATCTTCAGTCCTAGGTCATCTTTGATCGGCCAAAGGAAACCAGATATTTTCCTGTGGATGGAGGCCCACAGATTTGATGTGGCAAGACAGCACACGACTGATGCGGTTAAATATTTACCTGACATAAGACAGGAAAGCAACCCATCTCATCATCACAGTAGAAGTGTTTCCTTCGAAGTGCTTCATCAGTAATCTGTAGAAGTGGAATTCTCTAAGTGCAAGGTTTGGATGGAATGGTGGAGGGGAAAGACCCAGCAGCTTGTGGGGACACTGCTTGTGATTGCATTTGAGTTGCAGGACATACTCTATCAGTTCCAGGACCATAGGGTAATACTGAATGCATAGTGTAACTTCACAAAAAGTTTCAGCATCTGAAGGAAAATAAGGTTTGCTAGTGGATGCAAAGACAGGACCCTGATTTCTTCTCACATGAAGTGAATAGGTGGTGTATAACTGGGATAGATGTCTCTGTCATCCATCTGCTTTCCTTCATTTACCCTTCGTGAGCTCCACAGTGGAGAATTGGAGTGTTTGTCCGTTACTCATTATGTTTAACATCTATGTTGAAGTAATAAATGCAGGTGCAACACACCCTGTGATATTACTTATTTGAATACAGTTATGACAGTACTTGTGGATTGAAACCTACTAACAAAATAACCACTATAGATATTGTAACTCATGTCATATCTTGATATTTTCTTAGCACTTTATGATTATTATTTCACAGTACCTTATGAAAAGCTGCAAGAACCTCAAGGGAGGGCTGCAAGAAGTTGCTGATCAGTTGGAGTTGGAAAGGATTGGGCCACAGCATCAGGCAGGCAGTGACTCCCTTCTCACAGGAATGGCTTTCTTCAAAATGCGAGAGGTAAGAATACAGTAGGAGCCTCAAGGTGTACCTCAATGGGAACGTAAACTTCCAGCCTTGTTCTTTACAGTTTATTCCATATCAAAGAACAATAAGCTATAAATCCTAATTAGATTAGTATTTTATGTATGATTTGAGGTTCTTACAGCAGTGGTTATGAAGAGTTCTGTCTACTGGGGTGTAACACCGTGTAGTCCATTAAAAATCAGTCAGTGTTTTGGATGAGCATGTCGCTTCCATCTTCAGGGTCAAAGCGTAAGCAAGCTCTGCTTCATTCTGATTTCATGCTTGGTTTATTCTTCAGTCCTGAAGATGATGATAACATGAGCCTCAAAAATCTTGGTTGATTTCCGACAGACTACATGGCACTTATATCCCAGAAGATGAAAGTCCTCAAATCTTTTTTTTTTTTTTCTTTATGTATTAGTTTATTGTACCGTGAGGTCTGCCCCCCGCCTTCTTACGTTCAGCCAAGAGAGTTATTTGAGTTTGAACGTGAAAAACAAATTTCTAACATTTTATATGTATTCTTTGCAAAATTTAATTGAAATGCAACATAAATGGACTGAAATGACGTCCGTTTTCCTATCCTCACCTTTTCCTCCTCCATGAGGGATCTGTCACCAAATTAATGAATTAATCATCTGGCACATTTCCACGTGAATTCATTTTTTAAATGTTGAGTAACTTAACATATGAAGATATTACGCTTTTGTACCCCTTGTCAGCTCCTCAGTGCATGAGTTCTTGTGAACAAAATGTCTGGCATTACCTTCCATACACTTCCTCTTCCATACCTGTCATGATTTAATCAATAAATCAACAGCTAAATTGTTTCCTTTTGTGCTTTATGCAGATGTTCTTTGAAGACAACATCGATGATGCAAAGTACTGTGGCCATCTGTATGGGCTTGGTACGTCATTTGTGATGAACGGAAACAGTTATCACGATAACGGTGACAACAGCAGCTCGTCATGATGAACTGGGATGGATGAATGGGGCCATAAAATAGTGTGTGTTGTGCGCAGAGGAGACTGCACCACTCATTTTAAAACAAAAGAAATCCCCATCATCCCCACAGAAAGCTACATTTTATTTTATGTACAAATAACAGTTAAAAATGGATGATGGTTTTGGAAACAGACAAAGCTATCTGCATAACCTCTGGGGTGTAACACAGTATGTGACCAACTAATAATGAATTTTTGACAGTCTAGAATTTCAGATCAGCATTTGTAGATATGGTAGGAGCACCTTCACTGTGATACACATCTGAGATAATAGCAGAAGTTTGTATGTTTTTCTAATTAGTACAAAATGTCAGTCCATTTTTTGAGACAAAATATTTTGAAATGAAGAACTTTCTTTTTGGGGATAGTTGAGGAGATGTCATTGCACTGCCATCCCTTCATGTTAATTTCATGCCCCACGTCTCCACTCCCTTGGCTTGTAATGGACAACCTTCCCACTCTTTGTATTTGACATTGTGCATGCAGACAGTGCTTAGGATTCAAGAAAAGGAAGTAATGTCTTAGATTTTATATGTGTAGTATAGTAGTCTTATGTGAATTATGCTAGGATGCACTAACTCTACCACATGTCAAAAAAAATAAATGATTTCAACTACAGGCATAAATGTTGTTGAGCTTCATTTGTAGTGAAATTAATATTTGTATGTTGTAGTCAGTCGGAATTACACTTCGTTTTGGGGCTGTAGTGTTGGTATCAGGTTGCACAAACCAGATGTTAGTAATCTTACGCTTCCAGTAAGCTTTTATTTGCATTTTAATTTCAGTGCATAGTCACCTTTTATCTGTGAAGGTTTTAAATTAAATTTGTATTTTTATATCATTTTTATAAAATGTTTATTTTAGAATATGTGAGTGGATTTACATTTATTTTACAGCAATTCCTGTCTTACTACATACATGGATTAAGAAGCACAGTTATTAAGGTAAAGCATTTTAGTTATCTTAGATTTGTAAGAGTGTATATAGTCGAGACCAGTACTTCATATTGGCATGTATTCAGATCTCAATAATAAGTGTCACTGCCATATATTCAAATAGTCTTCACTTATTGTGGCTGGATATACAATCCATAAGGATGTAATTCCTTGCCTGTTTTTTTACGTGAAAATGTTTGCCTAACTGAGGCCACAAAAAGAAGTCCTGTGGATCAGCCACCTCCCTGAGCTGTCATGTCCTCTTTCATACTTCCCCTCTGTTCGCCTCCACTTGTTCAGCCATTCAGTTCACATGAATGTTGATGGTATAACCTTTGCTAGCATGTAACTGAGCCCTGAAGATGGATAGTGGGGACGAGTGAGGGAACTGTATTAGAGGCAGCCCACACCACTGGTAGCTAAGCAAAGGAAATTACCTTCATCCTTCAGTGCTCAGAAAGTAACTATGGGTTCATTGGTATAGGCTAGAAGGGAATACAGTGGTAGGTGGAAATTGGAAGTCTGAAGCACCTGTAGCCCAAACTATCCATGGGACTTCTTTCCATGACCTCAGTATAGTAACAGATATCTCAAGTGCAACAGTTCTTACCTCTCATGAAAGCCTCACACACATCCTGTGAGGTTTTAGATTAAGGTTTTGTCACTAAGGATTCTATTTTATGAAGCCAAGTGACTATCAAATGCAAAGTACTGCACTTCATATGAAGTGGAGGACGACTATGGGGCTAAGCTTAGAAATAGGATGCACACTGGATCGTGAATGATCATTGTGCAAGGGTCAATTAATTCCCATGCCTTTAATCTTAACTCACCTGTCATGAAACATAAAGGTGGACGTGACATAGCAACAGCTATCTTCACCTACAGCAAGATTACTTAACTTGGGAATGACTTCCCATCTCTGGTCAGAAACTTGATCAGAGCTTCCTTCATAAAGCATCAAACATTACTTGTACAGTAAGGGCTTAACTTTAATAGAAACATTGTCATTGTCAACCAGTAGACAGTATAAAGATTATCATAAGTTCTAGCTTTCTGGGATAGAATACTGTGTAGTCCATTGAAAGTCAACCAACATTTTGGAGGAACAAGTTTCCTCCATCTTGAAGGAAGCTGAGCAAGAAAGCAGGTGGCAGGCAGAGCTCTGCTCTTCATAACCACTGCTGTGAGAACCTCAAATCCTACAAATATATTCATACTTACTGAATTATTCTTGAGCAGTCAGCTAGCCATGCTAGTGTGGAGTTGGTGTCCAGCATTTCAAAGACTGTCTCTGTTCACATGATCAGCGGTTGATGTGCCAAGTGCTGTGTTTGCATCTGTGAAAAGTCAACAGCAACTCCACAGTGATATGGCTGATTGCCTAAGAAGACTTCATCGTATATCATCACTGTGAGGGCTTAAAATCATATATGATCATGTTTGGATGAATTTTAGGTGGACTGATTATGTACTTTTTTAATTGTCAGCATGTTTTCTGAAGTTTGTCGTCAGTGTGAATCAGTCCATTTTGAGCAGTATATACAGGGATCCTATATAACACATTTCACGTACAAAATTATTGGTTGTCATCATGTTTGCCAGTAGCTTGCTTTCCATTAGTTTGGCCACAGTGTTTTCGTTTTTGGAAGAGTAATTATGTGCCTCCTGGTAATTTCTAATTGAAATATGAATCTGAGATTGTGATTTGAAATGTGCTTCAAGCATTTACAAAGCAACAGTATCCAATTTAGGGCTTTAACATTATGACTGCCAGTCATTGTCACAGAACTATTAATACGTGCCAGAAATGCCAAGGCTGATGGTGGTAAATACATTTGCACAGAGAAACCTTGGTACTTTCCTGAGACCTTCATACAAGAATAATAATATATTACATGAAAGGCCCCCATTTTCCACTGACACTGTCCTGTGCACGTTAAGAATGAACCTTCTTCAGAGCAGAGAGTATCCTCTCAACAGACACCCTGGCTGGTGGAATCACTAATAACAAGGTAGATAATTTTATGACTTGGCAATGCAATACTCAGGTGTGAAGCGATGAAATATTTGAGGTCTGAAATATTACTTAATAAAAATTTTAATTAGGATAAGTAACGGGAAGTTCAGTTTTTTGATGAAGGGAGTCAAAATACCGCCTGTCTCATTTCAATTAGAACTCATAAGGAGCAGCTGAAAATTGTAGTTCAATAATTTCAGAGAATCGATTGGTCAGCTGTTCCGTAATGTCAGTCATTCCGCGGTACACCTGGAAATTGTGAGTGTTCTGTATCTCCCTAAGAGAAACTTCCTTTTGGGTGGGGGGAAGGATCAGTAACTGACATCATTAAATTTGGTTTCCATAATTTTGAAAAGTTTTGTGATTTGCTGTAGTACCCCTGAAAATACTTTAAATAAAAACTAAAGTCGACATCTTGAAGAATATCATAATATTCTTAGGTAGAAATGCACATCTTGTGTTTTCTGGTTTGTGACGTGGAACCTTCAGTAGCTTCCAATGCCATATGCTCGTTCCCTTTGTGGCTGTCCATATGTTGTGTCTTCTAATTGTGCTTTCTTGCAGAGACAGCCAACATAATCTGCAGGAAAATCGCAAATAAAGGTATGATTGGGTGGAAGGATGTGGTTGCTTCTCCTGCCAGTATGTGAAGTATCATGGAACCACACTGCAAATTTTCATTGCAGTTTTCAAAGTGTTAACCTTGTCAACACAGTTAACATGAACACCACACCCCTGGTGTGTACTGTCCTCTGGTATGTGATAACATGTAGTCCAGTAAAAGCTCCCAACAATTTCAGAGGAAGAAGCGAATGGCAAGTAGTGCTCTGCTTGGAAATGATGGAGACAGTATGTTCCTCCAAAACCTTGGTGAATGTCTATGAAATTAAATAATGTCATAACCTGGAAGATAATACCGTTCATAGTGACTGCTTTGAGAATCTAGATTCAGTGCTTGACCTTTATGATATAAGGACTATGGTCTCTTAATGTAAATGTATTATCCAAAGTAAACTGGTCATGGTTTCCTTTAGTCCCTCCAGATGAATGCTGGTATAGTCCTTACAGTAGGCCAAACTGAGAACTGCCTGGGGAAATAGAGTGAAAGTGCTAGCTTAATGCCACACACATGTTAAGTGCATGTTCATATCTCGTCACCAGAATGCGGGACAAAAATGTAACATAAGGATGGCTAATAGATCATATGAAAAGGTAGCAAAGTGCAAATGTTTGGGAATGACTGTAACAAATCAAAATTTGATTCACAAAAAAAAAAATTAAGAGCAGATTGTATTTAGGTAATGTTTTGTGGGAACTTCCCACATTCAAGCAGACATTACAATGACAATGCAAGCACTAACATTAAAATGACCTCCACAAAGCTCTTATTAGATCCGTAATGACTTATGCTAGTCCCGCCTGGGAATTTGCGGCAGACACCCATCTAGTGAAATTGCAGCTCCTGCAAAATGAGGTTCTCTGCATCACTGGCAGTTTTCCAAGGCGCACATCGTTCCGCAATTTGCACATGGCATTCAAAATCCCCCCCATATATGACTATATAACAAAATTATGCAGGAAACAAGCAGAAGTCATACAAAATCATGAAAATGAGAATGTTCGCGACATCGGACAAGGTGAAGCCAGACACAGAAAATATAAGAGGCTTAAACTTGGCAGCAATCAAGCTTACAGCCGTTCAAATGACTAAGTTTTTGTTGTAGCATAAGATGTGTAAAATGTGCGAAATATATACTTGAAAGGTCAAGTGTATTCATAAAAGAGAAACCCATCATCTCATCAGAGAGGATGTTACATAAGGACTATTACCACAAGAGGTCAGTTTGAAAAAAATCTCTGGTCGTGGGCCTCAAGGGGCCTGACACCAAGACTAACTGATAGGATAGGTCTGAATCTGACTGTGGATAGGGATTTCGTGAGCACAGTTATGTCGGGTTGTATAAAATATTGGGATGTTCTCCGAGTAGCTTAGCAACTGTTGGCTTCTGAAGAAGGACTTGACACCATGGACACAGTAAGTTACTCTACACACTTTTGTTTTGGAGACGCATGTGGGATTGTTGTCATTATATGGCCCAAAGGGACAAGCTGATGATTATTGCTAATGACTATGGTTGTAACAGCTTTTTCATCAAATCCTTTGAACAATTTTGGAAGTGAATCATATGTAGATTTACTTTTTACATGAGACACTTGGATTTCTTGTTATAATTCCTCAGATTGCAATCTGTTGTAATAATAAGTACAGGTATGCCTACTTCACCATATCAATTTTGTTTTCATATCCCCAATCTGCCAGGCCCAACAAAGAGAACCCTGGGAATAGTCGCTAAATATCACTGCCAGTTATATATGCGGGGTATAATTAATTGTAGCTAGGTTTATGATTCAGAGTTGATAAAATGGGTAGGAATTGTTACTTGTATGTTCAGGGCGAAATAAATGAAGAGGAAATTTGGGTTTTCCTTCAAAGCGCTCTGTTGAAATCCGCTATGTAGCCACAACATTGGCCGCGCCATAGCGGTTAGTCGCTAGCTTTCCACCGCAGCGGCCCAGGTTTGATCCTTGGTCTGGTCAAGTGAGATTTGTGGTGGACAAAGTGGCGCTAGGGCAGGTTTTCTCCGAGTACTTCGGTTTCCCCTGCCAATCTTCATTCCACCAATTGCTCCACAATCACCCTCACCTATCATCTGGAACTGGTACAATAATACGCCACAAGTGGCCGCAGTACAAGGGACTTAGTCCCACCCCACTAGCAATAAAAGAATCCACAAATTTCTAGTTTATCAGAAATACTCCTGGTCTTTTGTCTCCGCAACAGGCGTTCCTTATCAGGCTCCTCTATAAATAAGTCATAAGGTTTTCAGGTCAAATCGATTCTTTTCTCTAGTAAAGATCTTAAAATTCTGTACCTTCTATCAACCACGCGCACATACTCTGACGTTCCTGAACTGTTCTGAACTCACTAACATGTTGAATGACTGGTTACTTTATTTCCCGAAGATGGCAATAGTGTAGGTCAACTAACGAATCAGGAGTCAACGTTGGAAATATGTCGGAGGTTAGGAAAGTAACACATATCTTGCGTAGCAGCTTCAGTCTATGAACGTGACAAAATCTAGAAAATAAACTCGGCTAGTGTGAAAGAAATGTTTTTATGTACTGCAAAAAGTCTGTCGTAAGCAGTGAATTGAGATGGGAAGAAGGTCAGTTCCATATGGCTATAATAATATCGAACTACAAGGCATACGTTTCATTGTGTCATGTCATTATTCAGTGAAATGCAAATTTTCAGAATATTCATCCTTCATGATTATAGTTAATTGAAAGTATCTTGCTGTGGAGTGATTGTATTTTGCTTCATATAAATACATTTTTTACGAATAAATTTGTATATGTATTAGAGTTGTGTAGGTTAGAGATTTCTTCGTGACAGGACCATTGCAAAAATCCACAGACAAATTAAATATAGTGATTTTGTTTCAACATTGACATGGAGGCAGCAGAGCTGGGTAATATCCATGTAACTTTCATGATGCTGTTTTTAGTTATTTGTTCTTGTTTGTGTTTTAACCCACTTTGCCTGAGGAAAGAATTTGGACCCAGGATGTCGAAAATATGTACTTTGGTAGACAGGCATAAATGTTTTAAAGGAACACCCAGCCTCTGTGTTCAGAATTGAAGTTGGATGTGACTGTAATATAACAACATGGTGGTCATGTAGTATTTTTCAAAAGCATTCAGTTTGGTAATATGTTCTGATTTGTGAAATTTGGTGTGGAGATTGATTGTAAACACCTATAAATCCTGTGCTGGATTTGAGGTTCTCTCAGTGGTGGCCATAGAGACTGCTATTTTCTATGTTATAACATCATGTAGTTTAGTGAAATTGGCCAAGAGAAGGGGTCAGCAACCTGCTTCATGCTGGTTTCTTGCTTGTCTTACTCTGTGACCCTGTGGATGGAGGCACTATGCTTCTCCAAAATGTCAGTTGATTTCACTGGACTGCATGGTGTTATATCCCAGAAGACAGAAGTCTTTATTGGCACAATCTATATAAAGAAAGTGCTTGCAGATATAACAACTGTGAAGTTTGGGGGTTTTCCTGCTGACTTGTTTGTAAGTCTTGGTTATATCTCATTTGATTCCATATAATTTCTCCAGTTGATAACAGATATGTTAAACAGTGTAAGAATCACCCATATGCAGCGATAGTGGGTTAATAAAAGAAGTAGCCAGATGTATAAAGTACGGTGATATTTTTAAATACAGGGTAATTCATAAGTCCCTCTCGAACTTCCAAAATCAGCAGCGCAGCAACCAAGACAGACACAGCAGAAAGGATAATATCAATAGGTAGAGAATCTCTCCTTGTTTGTTTGGGCAGTAGCCTCCATGGCATACTTGTAGGTTTCATTGCTAGGAGGCATTCGTGACAAAACACAGCAAGGACGGGATAAAAAAGCGTTCTGTGTCTTTAGTTGCCAAAACTGAGTCAATTGTGGCTATTTTGAAAGTGCAACAGAGGCTTCAGACCAAGTACTGCACAGAACCACCTACAGACAAAACTATTTGTGAGTGGTACAAGAAATTCCAGTAGAGTAGCTGCCTGCGTGCTGTGAAACGAACAGGCCGACTGTGGCCATCGGCTGAGGCTGTCAAACTTTCATCAGGAGCCATCTGCTGGAATTCCTTGTACCACTCACAAATTGTTTTGTCCATAGGTAGTTCTATGTGGTACTTGGTCTGAAACCTCCATTCCTCCATCATAATGGTCACAATTGACTCAGTTGTGTCAAATTCCAAGACACAGAATGCTTTGTTACAACTGCCATCTGGTGGTGAAACCTGCAAATATGCCATAGTACCTATTACCTGAAAAAACTAGGAGAGATTCTCTACCTACTGATGTGCTCCTTTCTGCTTTGTCTATCTTGATTGTTGCGCTGGTGAGTTCAAAGATCCCAGAGGGACTTACAAATTACCTTGTATAATTTGTTGTTACTCCGTATTTCATGCGTTTTGCTGCAGTCATTAAATTGTGTTAAAGAAATTTGAAATAAAATCCGCATAGGTTTGATTTGAGATTCTCGTTGCGCTGATTATGAAGCTTACTCTTTTCTATGATGTGACACCATGTCATCTGGTAGATGTTTATCAGAATTTCAGATGATTGTGCTACCTCCAACTTCTGTCCTGAGGATGGAGGGAGCAACACATATAAATCGTCAGTAATGCTGTCCACCAGACTACACAGTGTCACATCCCAAAAGACGATCTTCAAAATATATTTTGTGGTTGTCGCACTATTTTTATCCAGCTCTCCTTGTTTTGAAAAAGTAAACTGAAACTTCAAGGTCACCTTGTAGCCTGTGTGTTTGTGTATTCCACCACTATTATCATTTTTAAACAATAGCTCTTTGAACATGTTCTTGGGCTCTTGCTAGGCAGTGGCTTAGTAAACACGTTCCTGTGGCAATGAGTAGACACACAACAATAGTAGAGCTTTTGGACATTGTGTTTTCAGTGTGGTCCATGTCATATCAAATGCTCAATATGTACTGAAAGGAAATTAGGTTATTAGTTCTTCCAAGAACTTCTTGTTAATTTATAATGAAATTCAGTGTAACAGCCATATTTATTTTCTTTAAAGTTCACTCTATCAGACCCTGTTAGGTGAGATTGCTAGTAATTCATACTTGTTTGTAGTGTTAGCAAAGGAAAGATTTATTCAGTTTGTCAATCCAGTTTCTTTGATCTTTTGTCTTTTGATGTGCAGTTTTACATGTGATACAAATCAAAACCATAGAGGATGAGAGGTAGAAGGTAATTTGTCCCTGTTCTTAATTAATTAAGTACCACACCATGAAGACATGTGGGAAGCAGAAGTATAGCTCCACCATTTTGACCTTGGTGCTGAATAGAGGTGAGTGGTCAGCTTCACACCTTGGCCTCTTTACTCCAGGGAAATAGCCCTACCCATTGGAATGGAGGGTATGTGGGTCCAGAACCATAGTCTGGATGCTGTAGAGTAGAGAGAAATCTCTTGCCTCTTCTGGGAATCAAACCCTGGCTGTCCAGCACATACCCCATCGCTAAACCAACTGAGCTATTCCATCTCAACCATGGAGGAGCTTAAGATTATACTTGTATATGTTTTAAAGTTTTCTGCAGTAATCTCCATTTGCTGGTGGTTGAAATAGACTGAAACGCGCCATGAAATCGACCACAGTTATAGAATGAAGCTTGTGCAATGGTTATATAAAGTGACATTCATCTTAATCCATTGTTTGAGGCCGCACCATAGCTCAAGCGGTTAGTTGCTGGCTTCCCACCGCGGCGGCCCGGGTTCGATCCCGGGTCTGGTCAAGTGGGATTTGTGGCGGACAAATTGGCACTGGGGCAGGTTTTCTCCGAGTACTTTGGTTTTCCCTGCCAATCTTCATTCCACCAATTGCTCCACAATCACCCTCACCTATCTTCTGGGGCTGGTACAGTAGGCCAGAAGTGGCCGCAATACAAGGGACTTAGTCCCATCCCACTAGCAATAAAAGAAAAATAATCCATTGTTTAACAGTTATTCCTAAATTTGTTGTGTAAAGTGATTGTATTACGTAATGAAGGTGAAATATATGAGACCCCTCTCTTTTCTTGCCTATGAGCTGAAGATATCAATAGGTAGAAGAATCCTAAAATGTCATCAGGAAGAATTTTAAGAAGTTGCTGTTCTTATTTGTTTAGAATACAGAAACCAGTCTCATACATCTTTTGCTCACATAATGTTTTGATGTATTTATGTATTTGCAGTTCATTTATCAATGCTGTCAGTGACTCAGATGTCACAGTGTCAAATGGTAGGATGATTAATGAATAATAATTTGAAAATGATGTGTTATTAAGCAGTCATGACCTAATTTGATGTACTGTCTTGACATTTGCCTAGAGACACATAGGACGACTATGAAAACTGAGGATAGCTGGTCTCTAGGTCAAGATTTCTACCCAGGACCTATTGAATACAAAAGAGGGACATTGTCTTCAAGCCCACAGCATTTGGTATGTTTCAGTGTAGTTGCAATATGTTTAGAGATATATCTTCAGTTACTTTCTCCTGTTTCTGGACATACTATCATATTTCATGAACATATCTAAATTTGGTGACTAGTTTAGTTAGACTATTTCCACATCCTAGGTTTTTTACCTGTATGGATATATGGAAAATAAAGGAAATGAATGAATGAATGAATGAATGAATGAATGAATGAACAAGTTAGCTTCTAATGGGGCCATTGGGAATATTATGTCAAGTATTAAAGCATTTGTTTTTTAAATGTTTCTGTGCGACTTCCTAGCATAGGGACACTTTATAGGTACTTTGAGCAGTCACTGTTAATATGAAATCATCAAATCACCTAATCTATCTAATTTATGTCGTCACCCATATGACTTTTCTAAGGGTAACACTCTAGAATTGTATTTAGGAAATGCTTGGTTTGAAGTGTGGTTGGGACACAATTATCCTGAGTGAGTTTTAAACGTTTTTTCCTTAGGCTGCCCAGGCACATGCCAGGATAGTATCTTGATTAGGCCGTGACCACTTCCTTCACCAAACCCTTTCCCATTCATCTGTCATCCTACCATCTGATGCTGAAAACATCATTAAATAATCAGCAAAAAAAAGACCTCTGGCTCAAGACTGAAATTATATTAATTGCAGAAGATCCAGTCACCAGAATAAGTAAGAATTTAGTTCTGACAAATAAAATGGTAACAACTTATGATATAGCTAAGATATATATTTTAAAAATGTTGCCAATTTTGAATTTTAGTTATTTTACATGTACTTTACCTGAATGGTAGATGATAAACTGAGTAATTATTTTTGCTGTTCTTTTGTTTAAATGTACTTAAAAATCCAAAATTTTTAAATTAACAATACTTGTTTCAGAAGATTATCTGGGATCCATGTCTGTTCAGGCCTCAAATTTTTTGACCAACACCTGTCATTTTAATGATTTTATATGTATCTAGTTTGAATATAAATAGCGTTTAATTGTTAAGTTTTTTTTATTGCTTGTGGGGTGGTACTAAGTCCCTTGTACTGCAGCCACTTCTGGCCTATTGTACCAGCCCCAGATGATAGGTGAGGGTGATTATGGAGCAGTTGGTGGAATGAAGATTGACAGGGGAAACTGAAGTACTCGGAGAAAACTGTCCTAGCTCCAGGAAGTAACCAGCTTGTTTTCTTACTCATAAACCCTTAAGATGGAGGCAGTATGTTCCTCCAAAAAGTTGATGAACTTCTACTTGACTCTATGATGTCACATCCCAGAAAATGGTGCTCTTAAGTTCACATTGTGTCACAAATGCCATTCAGAATAGTGGTGGATATATGCAATGAATTTCAGTTGCAGGTGATTGCAAGGGCAGCTGTGAAACATCAGTATGTCCCGATATGGACGTGAATCAGAGAGACAAGGTGAGATTACATTTGGGTCATAATTTCAAGTTTATTAATTAAGTCTTTATATGTCTTAGTATTCATTGCTGCAGTTATTTAGACAGCCAGGATAACTCAGTATAGCATCGGGCTGTACGGCTGGAGTTCAATTCTTATAGGAGGGCAAGGTGTTTATTTTCTCAACAGTGTTCAGACCTGCTCTGAGGGGGGGTGAAGCTGAGCACTCCGTCTGATGCTGAAGTCAAGAATAGTGGAGCTGTACCTCTACCCCCTGACAACTTCTTCATGGAATGATGCTTAATTAATTGAGCTCAAGAATTAAAAAAAATGATTTAGTCCTCATGACATTTGTGGATGTATAACAAGGATCCTGCTTACTGGAGTCTATAGATAATCACTTTGTAGCCTGTTTGTACTACAGGAAATTTATTTAGCATTACCAGATAAAGAATAATACTTGACTTTAAGTTTGTGCATGATGTATCAGACTACGATAAGCAATGAAACTATATATATTCTTTTACAGCTTTTTCATACATGGATAATGTTCCTGTCAAGATCAGTGAACAATATAAACCACCAAGGAAGGTTACTTTACCAGTTACCTACCAACATAGGTTGTCCAGTGAAACTGTCACGGAAGAGGTAAGGTATTTCCAATCCTCTTCATGCTCTTCCCTATACTGAATATTTCGTTCAAATGGTTTGCACTCTTCTGTTGTATTTGTGAGGCCCTTGTTCTGAATATTAGGCCCCCCATACACACACATTTTGGCCTTCCGATCGACCTTACAGGCAAAACTTTCACAGTTTGCCCTCTCCCATTCCTTCCCCATACACGCGCAGATAAAGCGGCAGGCTTCATGCCACGGTCACGGTCTTCCAGCCTATATTGCTGAATCACACATGTCACGTGCTACGGTCCTGCAGGTAGGACTGATGGATTTCCTACAGGCCAACAGTCCAAACGATTGGCCGGCCGGCCACACCACACACATCAGTTTTGCCTTTCAGTGTTCAAATGTGCAGGCCGAACGGAAGGCCAAACTGTGTGTGTATGGGGGCCCTTAGCCCAGACTGGCTGTCGTAACCAAGGTTTTGGTTCCTCAGTTTTCCTCAGTTCCTTCGAGTAAGTGATGGGATAGTACCTTAAAACAGTTGTGACTGCTTCCACATCCTTTCCAGTTCATCAGTCGCAGTCTCCCAGACATCTGATGGCAATGACAGAGGAATGTTAAATAACCTAAAAATGTCACTTGGATTGTTGCATTCATACAAATGTGAATGAACAGCGAGATCATACTTAGGCATCCTCAAGGCCGCACCATAACTCAAGCGGTTAGTCGCTGGCTTCCCACCATGGCAGCCCGGGTTCGATCCCGGGCCTGATCAAGTGGGATTTGTGGTAGACAAAGTGGCTCTGGGGCAGGTTTTCTCTGAGTACTTCGGTTTCCCCTGCCAATCTTCATTCCACCAATTGCTCCACAGTCACCCTCACCTATCATCTGGGGCTGGTACAATAGGCCAGAAGTGGCCGCAGTACAAGGGACTTAGTCCCACACCACTAGCAATAAAAAAGAGGCATCCTCAAGTGATTTGCAGAATGTAGTGAGATATTGGTAGGTTTAATTTTTAGCTCCTTAAGAACTCACAAACCTAGACTACATTTTCAGGACCATAAGGGAATAGTATGTTGGTTACTCAGTCAAGCAGTTGATTATTTATTTGTTTGTGTGCAGAATTGTGGTTTGATCTACTTGGGTGTTTTCATTTGTCATATTGTAGTATGACTTCAAGCTCGAGAAGAGTGTACTGCAGAAGATGGGGGAATGGCGAAAATTACGAAAAGCAGCTGTTGAAAATAGGAGGGAGAGAATCATGACTCAGAAGAGAGCCACATCAAAATCTCATGAAACAAGAGTAGTCACTACAGGCTCCAGCGTGAGTCCAGCGGCTTCTTCCTTTTCCACTGTGGGGTTGTCCGATGGTTCCTATGTCAACTCCACAGCATCAAGTGGTTCATATCCTGAGCCCCCACCTTCCTTCACTAACGCAGTGTCCCGTACTACACTAGCTCCTGTTCTTCAGAGTATTTCATATTCTAGCCTCAGTTCTGCATCGACTCCTCAGTATTCCATGTTAACACCTGTTCCCATTACTCTGGCCTCCATCGGTACTTGCACTAGCAAAGCTTCAGACAGTTTTAACTTATCTGATTTTGAAGCTGACACCTCAAGTCCATTTGATAACATGGAACTTAAGACAATAAATGAAATGGAAGAATTAGCTCATGTTCTTCAGCCTTTGTCAAATTCTCCCTGTCAAATCAAGCAGAAACCACCTGACTTGGAAGCAGCACTGAACAGCAGTTACTCTTCCCAAGCATCAGTTTACAGTGTGGATCAGGTGGCACTCTGCAATGCATTTGATTCAAATTTAAAGAAAGGGCTAACAACACATACTCATATAAATGGTTTGACTGGATATGGTCTTTATGGCACCAGTCCTCGGCTAAAACAACACGTTAACAGAAATGATGGTTATGCCACCTTGGTTTCTCATCCATGTGATTATTCCATAGCTGAAATGGCATTGAAATCTGAAAATTCATATTGTCATTATCCTGGACAGACATGGGCAGCCAGTATGAACACTGGTCATGCAGATGTCAGCTATTCTTTGGATCCAGCGAAACAAACCAACCATACTGTAACTTCAAAAAATTCAGCAGTAGTTCTGCAACCATTTTTGGCTTGCTCAGGGGCAGTTGAGAACAGAGATGTTGTAGAAAGACGTGGCTATTCGACCCTCACTTCAACAATTCATCATCCGCCTCTGACTTATGGTGCGTCCTTTCCGTCCACAAGTAACTCCAATCAGGATCAACATTCCCCGGGGCGATCCTTGTCCAAGAGTGTCCCAGACATAGTCCAAGAATTGGAGAAAGAATTGAAAAACAAACATGTAGAAGAAAGTGTTTCACTTGTGGGACGATCAAGCCACACACCACCTCCGAGACCCAACAGCTTTGGATCTACAGGATTGGAGGTGAGTATTCTAAAAGAAGTGTAAGTATACATGTTTCCAATTTAAAAATTAATTTGTTGTCTTTACAGTCATCTCTGGGAGTCGGGATAGCTCAGTCGTTATAGCAGTATGCTGTGGGCTGGACGACCCAGGTTCAATTCATGGCAGTGCAAGATTTTTATCTTCTCCACTGTGCCCAGATTGACTCTGGGGCTGGCCTAGTCTCCTATCCAGTGGATGCAGGGCCCTTTTCCTGCTGGGGAGGGACAAAGACGAATGGGCGTGAAGCTAGCCATTCCTCCTTTCCCCCATATGTCTTCATGGCATAATGCTTAACTAATTAAGTGGGTACAATAATCTTATGTTCATTTTGCAGTTTGTAACTTGCATCATTGTATGTCCAAATTCCTGTTTCTGTGTCTTTTCATTCAGAACATTTATAAACAACTGGCCCCAAATTAATCATACTCTTAAATGTCATAACCACAGAACTTCAATGGTACAAAATGTTATGGGTTTGAGTCCAGAAACAGAACTCCGTTCTCCAGGCTAGATGACGATTCTAGTCTAATTGAAGGTTTGCCCATTCATGGAGCCATTGCAATGGAAGGAAGTGTGAAGGAAAACAGTGACAGTGCATAAGATTCAAGAAGTGCTTTGCAGGATGGGGCTAGTGTTATGGCATTTACGTAGAACATGGCTAAGTATGTAGGAAGAAAGGAATTATTTATAGGAAAGTCTGGCCCACAAAATGAAGCAAAAAATATTACTGAAGGTGCAGATGCATTCAAGCTGCTTTTCACACAGGAACTAATAGAAATAACCATCTGTGAGACAAATATTTATGAGAAACAGTGTTAAAATCCAGGGGAATTATGTTAGCATTATGATTTAGGATGAAAGACTGGGAACCTGTCAGTGAAGATGAGGTGTATGTTGTTCTGGCACTTTTCATGGCCGTGGGCATAGTTCAGAAGCCCACATTACAATCATACTTTTCAAAAATTATATTTTGTCAATTCCTTTATTTGACTGTGTAATATCAATGGACCGATTTGAATCAACTTCAGTAGCATTGACAGCAAATATACATACCTGAGCCCTCCAGAACTTTTCAAAATATACCCAGTGATATATCTGAAAAGGAAATTTCAAACTTTGTACATACCAGTCCAGAATATTACAATAGATGAATTTTATTCACTGTGGAAAGGGAGATTTTCTACATTTTATTGAAGTCATCAAAATTTGGAATTAAGTCTTACAAGCTTTGTGAATCTGACTAAGGCTATTTATGATCTTTTGTTATTTATACTGAAAGGGACACCAGATTTCATTCAACACTTATATCAGAAGAAAAAAGTGAAATGGAAGCTATTTTTGTTTCTACCGTGGAACCAGTGCGTGATAAAGGGCATACATTGTGGATGGACAACTTATACAATGCACAAGCACAGGCTATAAAACAAAATTTATGAAAATTGATTGTGTTGGAACTCTGCACCTGAATTGGAAATGCGTACGAAAAATAGTGAGAGAGTAGAAACTGAGGAAAGGGAAAATTCTGGCCCACTGCCTCTGCTGAAATGGTCTGACAAAAGAAAAAATGCTATCATGATCTTAACATATCATGGTGATTATGTGAAGAAATGGAAGAAAAGGAAACATCTGTTTCAGTTCTGAACTACATGCTTACCTTCTAGAAAGAAAAAAAATGACTAATTGGTACATTAAAATGTTCAGAAGATTACTCAATGCCACAATTCTCAACCCCACAGTTATCTGCAGAGCAGATTTACAAGATATGAATTGATCACTTGAAGTTCAGAATTGGCATGGTTTAGGCTCTTCTTGTACAACATAAAGGTGGTGTTGAATGAGAACTTCCAAGGTGACATTCCACAGACAATACAGGGCCTAGACTCCTTGAAAGACATTTGGCAGAGAGGATTCCTGCAACTGAAAGGAAGTCAAGGCCAACAAAGGGATGTGTTGTTTATTGCAAGGACAAAAAGAGGTAGGAGACAGTGTTCTGGTGGCCTGATTGTGAGGCCAGTCTGTGTGTTGAAGGCTGCTTCAAGACCTACTACACAAAGCTCAACTATTAAGGTAAAATTTATTTCATTTACAAAACCTTCAGTATATAATGAATATTCACTGGATGTTTCATTAAAATCCTATGATTACTGGGGAAGTAATACCCTTCTGAAACAATTTAGCACCATAAAGCAGAAAATCCTCCCAGAGCACAGCAGTCACTAGGGTTTTAAACGATACTACGCTGATTGGTTAAGCTCCATATTAATGTTATTCTATTGCCTGAGCCTCAGTACTGCAAGTGAGTTATTACGAGCATGCAGAAACAGAAACACATTTTGTAAATGGATTTATTGGTGTTAATAATTATATATGGATAATAGTACTAGAAGTGAGGTTGATAACTATGTGTCTATTATATAGAATTGGAAGCCATGGCCTGACTTGGACAGTCCTGAACGGTCACAGGCTGAAACAAAAAAGCTACCATCCATTGCAAGTCACTCAGCCAGTAAACCAGAAGTAGAACCGACTCTGCCAAATCCATTCCGAGATCTGAAGCCAGCAGCCCAAAAGCTAGTGAAACACATCAGTGAGATGGGATTTCCTCTGCCTCGTGTAGCACGGGCATGTCAGTTACTAGGAGAGGATGACAAGAAAGTGAGTCCACACAGGGGATGTTTCCAGTAAACTTACTGTAATCAAAACAATAAAATAAGCTGTGTATAATGTGAGGACATATTAAGCACTGACTTCACATTTTTATATCCTATGCAAATGTCTGCTGCCAATCCATCATAAACACTGTTAACCAGTTATGCATGTCAGATTTCCTTAAAGATTATACTTTTCTGGGATGTGATGTTACCAGCATTTCAGAGGCAGCAGGGTTATCCAAAATACTGATAATGATCTGCCAGAAGATGTAATCTTTATAGTGCTAGCAGTGAGAACCAGAAATCTTGCAAGTTTCTATAATTTTAACTTCTTGAGCTATGAATATAATTTTATTTTGTGGATTGATCTCTCCTAGATATGTTGATCTTAGTTTTTAATATTTATCTTCTGGATGTCATGTAAGTGCAGAAATATAAAAACATAAGTAACTAGACAAAAATCAAAGCATAGAAAAGACTTTCTTTGTATGGGACGAAGAATTAAGGATTTAATTGCATGTGGTAATTCTGAGCTGATTAAAAGATAACTTTGACAGTGATTCCGTATTCTGTGTTGAGGGGGTGGGTTTTCCCCATGCACTTAGACCGGTTAGTGGTCCATTGTACGTCCCCCTTTAATTTCTACTGTCTCCATACCCTACCGGTACTGGTGCTTACTATCAGCCCCTTTCTGCCAGCGAGGTTCCAACCTCCTCTGGCAGTGGTATCTAATAGTTAGTCCCTTTCTGTCAGAGAGGTCCCCCCCTCCTCTGGCAGTGATACCTAATACTTCCCCATCTACCGGAGGAATTGGAAACTACTTGGGCGGGAAATGTTGCCTAATTTTGCTCAGAGGTCTCCTAGAGACATGAGGTTCTTTTACGTGCCGTAAATCTACGACACGGGACCCACGGCTTAAAGTCCCTCCCGGAGGACTTGTTCCCTGAATTTTTCCGCCCTTAAAAATTCCACGACCTCTGCCAGGTTTTTGAACCCGCGTACTACGAGTCATGAGGTGGGAACGTTACCTCTAGACTACGGAGGCCGCTTTGACAGTGATAGTGAGTCACTGAAAGTAATTATAGTCAGAATGCTTGAAAATTTTAAGTTACTGATGTTGTTCTAGTAACATAACTGTATAAGTTAAGATGTTCAATACTTATACCAGATACATATTTTGATAGTAAATTATCATTGTCAGGTTATATAATGTGATATTTGAGGTTGTAAGATTTTTCATATAAGAAACATGAGATTTTACCACTTCGTACTTCCATCTTCCTGTTAAGCACAGGGACAGTTCCACCTTACCTGAATTCTTAACTCTTTTCTATAGATTTTAGCTGCAGTTGGATTTAAGATTCTCATATCAGTGACTATGAAGAATGTGGCATTCTGGGTTGTAATGCTAAGTGGGTTGGAGAGCCCTGTGTTTTGGAGACAATCTGTTCCTTCAAAACATCAGGCTGTCACCAAACTATAGAATTTTAAACCCGGAAGGCATTACTTAGGCCATTGCTGTGAGAAATTCAAACCCTTGACCGGCTTGCTCTTTGACCCAGAATTTGGAGGCAGTGTGTTCCTCCAAAATGTAGGGCTGTCACAAAACTGCACAGCATTACAACCCAGACAACAGTGCTTTTCATATGTACACTCGTTAAAGATTCATGCCGTTGGCCAGGAAGCCATAAGTCTGGGTGGTTTATATCTGTATGCAGTTTTTCCTTGGCATGTAACTGTTGTTTTATATTAACCACTCATGTAGGTATTTAAATATCAGTTTACATTGAATACAAGGAGTTCCAAGCATAACTCATGAAGCCTGTTTATCTTCTCTGCCTTCTCCTTCTCTTTCTTTTTTCCTTTCTCTGTTCACCATCATCCTACCTTTGGTTCTGTTTTTTACGGGGCAGTGGAAGAAAAATCTCTTAATCTCTTCTTTCTTCACACATTTATTCCTTTTCAGTTTCTTGTCAGCTGTTTCCTATTGGACAGATTGTTTGCAATTGTAAATATGTTGCACATTGCTACTACTGTTATTTTGTTTCTGGAAAGAATTTATTACTTAAGTACAGGTTCTGTGTATGTTAATTTTGTCATATATAAGCTCAAAGTTTTATGCTGTCACCACATATATAATTGTTGAGTTATGAAAGAAACATTTCATACATTTGTAGAATATGAGGTTCTCCCAGCAGTGGTTATGAAAAGTACTGTCTTCTGGCGTATAACACTGTGTAATCCATTGAAAGTCAACTGATGTTTCAGAGGAACATGTTACATCCCTCTTCAGCACTGAAGTGTAAGCTGACTGCCTGCTTTGTGCTGTTCAGCCCTGAAGATGGAAGTGACATGTTCCACCAAAATGTTAGTTGACTTTCAACAGAAAACATGGCATTATATCCAGAAGACAGAACTCTTCATTTCATACATAATTTTTAATAATTGTTTATGATCTGTCTTCATATAACATATCCTAGATCCAGTAACAATGGCCTGCTGGTTGCTGCTCTCAAACTAAAAGCTTCATGAAATTTTTTGTTTAGCCATCATATTATTGTTCTGTATTCTACAAAAAATTACAGTAATAGGAATTGAACAACAAGCCAACTTTTTTGCCCTATGAAAGGAAAGTAGACTAATATGCCAGAGCCAAGTATTCCAAGTGTAATAAGAAACAAAAGACATTTTTAACTTAACATAACAGAATTCATGTAAAAGTGTATGAACAGTTCAAGATTTGAACAGTCTGCAAATCCATATCAGCCTTACTACATCTCTTCTTTCTCCTGTGCAGGTAGTTGAGTTTTTGCTGCAAGTTCAGTGCTTGGAAGAGAAGAATTATCCAGGTGACCAAGTGGAGAAGGCCCTTATTGTGAACAAATACAATGTCACTCATGCTGTGAAGTATCTTGAGGCAATGGTCCAACTCTTGGACTTAGGTTTCCCAGAACAGCTTGCGTCAGATGCTCTTCTAAAGTTTGATAATGACAGGGACAAAGCTTTGGACCAGCTTATTTCCTAATTTTCTAGTCTGGAACTCCTCAGAGGATTAGTGATATTAATGATTGTACAGTGAATATGCTGCAAACATGATTGAAGGAGCTGTATTTTTTTTTTTGTGTATCTTTCCAGATTAAAGACAAATTTGAAAAGAGGTAAATATAGAAGAAGAACGCATAAAAGAATTGCAGATAACCTTTTTTAATTGTAATTGTAGAGGAGAGAAGTACAGTATTTATATAGGTCAAGGATGTTGTTTGATCTTCTGTATACATATTGTTAATCTGTAAAATTCAGGCTACTATGTAGGTCACGTATGACACTGAATCATATGTATACATAATGTTTATATATAACATTTTGGTTCCTTGAAATTAAATTCATATTGCTTCTGTTTGCTACATCTCTGAGATTCCTGGACAGACTTGAAGATACAGCACTGTGTCAGAGTATATCAGAGATAAAGACATATTAATTTGAGGCAAATATATTATAAATATGAATAACATTTTTATTCATTGAATTTAATTTTAAACAATCATGGGTCTTTCCTCTTACCTGCCACCCAGTTATAGCGGTTTGTACTCCTGTTAGTTAGCCGTCTCGTGTTCAACTTGCTTTTTAAAAACCTTTAAAAGTTTTAAACATTAAAATCTCCTCTATATCACTGGTGCATGAACACTACATGTTTCAACAAAAATTGGTCATTTTCAGGTGTCTAAAATTGTTGATGGAAATGCTTTGCTTCTGTCCATGAGTTCAAGTTTTGGGATATGCCCTCGTCTATGCACCCATGTGCATTGTCGTGTCATTTGAAAATTTGATAGCTCATCCATGAAGACTGTCGCCACACAATCCATGAGCTTGCAGACACACTTGGGACCGGTTATGGAGTTTTCCGGAAGATCTTATCAGAAAATCTGAACATGCACCACACTGCTCCTTCATCATGACAACACGCCCATCCACACATCCCTATAAACCACTGAGTCTGTGACTAACAACAACATGGTTATCGTTCCCCATCCTCCCTACTTGCCAGACTTAGCCCCCTGTAATTTAGCTTTGCTTCCCAAAATTGAAAATGAAACAGAAGGGACAATGTTTTGAAACAATATCTGACATCCAAAGGGAACCACAAGAGGTACCGGACAGCATAGAGGAAAATTCCTTCCATGGTGCTTTTTAAGCTTGGAAAAACCTATGCAATTGCTGTATACGTTCCCAGGGAGACTGTTTTGAAGGAGATGGCAGCCAATATTGAGTATGTTAAACCAACAGCTGTTTTTTGACCTAGTCCGTGAACTTTCCGATACACCTTGTGTGAAATAAAAACTACATGAGTAGAAAAAAACGACTATCCAAGTAGTAATTTGTTGACTAAGTGACTGTAGCTTGATAGGAACAACACTGCTGCTTGGAATTATTATAGATGATGTTACAAGTGTTCACACTTTATTCTCTGGACCAGAGAATTATTCTAATAAAGACAGGTTTCTGTTTAATTCAGGCTCTGCTTTAAAAAGGTTTTACTGTAGCATATCAGTGGTTAAATATCAGAATATTCTATGCATGAGACAGGAAAGGGTTGGAGCCACGATAGCCACAATTGTGATTCCTAACCATATGAAGGAAAAATAATATTGTGACATGAAAGGTTAAATCAGAGTAGTGGAGCAAGAAGAGACGGCCATTGCTAGGCATTGGCACAGTAAACACCTCTCTGTGGCAATTAATACACATACAAAATAGAGGAGCTGTTGAGCCGTTGCTGGGCAGTGCCATGTTTTGAAAACAATTGGTTCTTACCTTGAAGACAATATACCACATACATGGTTTGTTATTATAAAGCTCTTATGGTTAAATATGTTAGAGATTAAACTGACACATATACTGAACTTGATCATCTTGTTTTGGTTATAGAAACATGACATTTAGGAAACTGTCCCTATCTGTATCATCCGGTGAAAGAATCCTGCTCAGTTGGCCCATTAGATGGAGCTAATCTCCATCTCTGAAGATGCGCCCAACAGGGCAGGTTTCAAATTCCAGCCCATGACAGAGACAGGACCAGTTTCTGAAATGTTATGTTTGTGTATTCAAAACAAGGCAATGGACAATGCCCAACATATGTATTGTTAACATACCATTTTCACAAACCTTTAGACTCATATGTTTAGAGATATCATCTGTTTATTTTTAGAATAAAATAAAAATCATAAATTCATTCTTTGGACAATATGTTCGGTAACTGAATGTTAAATGAGATGGTACTTGTACGTACTTAACCAATACCCTAGAAAAGGTTAAAGCAAAAGATTGTAGAGATTCTTGACACTAACTGAGATGGGTTAATTCTCCAGTGTGAACTCAGATTTGAAGGATGTGTATTAATGTAACTGTATATTGTTGTGATTAGTCAGTATCTGTAAGAGTAATCTTCTTTATATGAGAGTGCCTGTTGTTACTGTTGATGTTATACAGTGTCTGAAGAGTAACTCTCTATTGTCCTTTGGCTTCAACAGTCAAATTGACCCTTGGATATAATTTTATAATTTTGAAATGTATTATATATCTGGAAGGTCTGGTATTCACTTGTTAGGGTGGTTGGATTTTAAGTTTTTTAGGTACATTCAACCTGCAGAATAACTGTAAAATGAATCTGTATGTGTGTGCGTCCACTGGGTCCACTTGGCACGATAACCACTGATTGGCCTGTTGTAGCCTGCCCCAAGTGATTATGATGATGAAGAATTTGATGGAATGAAGATTGGCAGGGGAAACTGAAGTACTTGGAGTAAACCTGCCCCAGCGCCACTTTGTCCACCACAAATCCCACTTGACCATACCCAGAATCAAACCTGGGCCGCTGCGGTGGGAAGCCAGCGACTAACCGCTTGAGCTATGGCACGGCCCTAGGCCAGATGTAAGTTCTGCACAGAATGGTTGCAGAAATGATTGTTAGGAACTGGCACTTCTCATATGTTCCCAGCACACTAAGCCAATGTGATCGGCTCAGGGCACTACCCTTACCAAATGTTCCATTTCTTAACTATCTGAAATGAATGTGCTCACTTCCTGATTTCAGTCATGGTAGTGTAATCTCGTGATATTTTCACTTCAGGCAGTAAGCAACAGAAATATTTGTTGGCATGAAGAATGTTTTGACAGTTTCTATATTCACTTTGCATGAAGCCTACACAAATGTTAAGAACAGTTTGAATGAGATGTTATAGGTATTAAAATATACTAATCTTGCACTCTTAATGTGTATCAGTTTATACATCATTAAGCACAGGGCGGCAAATATAACTGTGAAGCTTCAGAACAGTAAACAGTTGCTTTTCAGATACCATATACTGTATATTATTGTAAATATGTACAATAATTTGAATGGACAAGATCTGTAGGTATGCTTTAAAGAAATGTATTAATAAAAACATTTCTCCATGTGCATAACGTGACAGACTTTCCCATATGACTACTGAATCCATTATAATGGGATCTGTATTTAAGCTTATTATAGTTTATTGTAGCTTAAAAGATAAAAGTGATATATGGAACAGAGAAGAGTTAAGCATGTACCAATGAAAATATTTCGCTGTGTTTGAAACAGATATTACACCCTAATTCATGATTGCACATAACTATTATTTGTGGTTGTGTTCAAATACAGGTGAATACTGTGAATGAACTTAAAGAAACCAGTTCTTACTACATGTGAACTTTCTGAATTCTATAAAGAATCGTGTGTTGTTTCCCCGACATGTAATAAGAATAATATATCATGAAATAGAAGAAAAGATATGCTACTATGGTCTTTTAGGTTTTGACAGCAGCAGTTTGGAAGATGATTCCAGTATTTCATACACGTTGAGCATTAATTCTGAGCCATGTTCATCTTCCATTTTCACAGCTTATCTTATAACATACTTCTTAATGTTATCTTCTCGTTGGTCTTTCAGGTGTATGCTTTCTGACCCATCTGATCCAATTTTTAATGATAGATGTGTGAACATTTCTAGCAACCTTGATTAACCAGCCTGATATGCTAGTGACATGTTTGCAATGGAAGGTTGCAAAAATATGCCTCTTAGCTTCACCATGCCTGGCCGCCTATATATAACAACTTGAGAACCACTACATGATTTTTTGCCAAAATCAATAGTTTACTCAAATTTGTGGACACATTCCACTTTTTGTTAAAGTGGGACAAAAGTAATTCGCACGTTACATGAAGGCCTACTTGTGTTTCTGTAGGCATCTCAAATGTAACACAAAATATTTATCAGAACAAAAAGGCTTTCAAGTAAAAGTAAAATGCCACATTTTATGTAAAAATTCTATTTACATTCATAAATCCAGTGATTTGAAAATAATTAAACAGAGGACAATGGATGAGCTAGAATTGTTAACTGTGCGTATATTTCATGTCTGATTGAACTTTGGCGAGAAATATTTTCAAGATTGTATGAACATTTTTTGTAAAATTTCTTGAAAGGTACCTGGCTTTGAGGACAGTACTTTTCCTTGACATTGAATTGTAGTTTAACAGAATATGTAAGTATGATTACATTGATTTAAAACAGTTTGATATAAAAATATGATTGCTTTACTTTCTGTTGTTGCACATTTCTTAATTATGCCTTGAATAGGTAATATACATGTGTGGCTGAAGATGTAAATTTTGTAGCTAATTTTCTATTCCCTTTTAAAAATTAAAAAATTGCATGGAAGTAACTTGGATTAAATTTGAATTTAGATATCTCTCACTCCAACAGAATAAATTTGAAAATGAGAACAGTTGATGAAGCAAAATTGTCTGCTTATGGTAGGTAAGGAACTGGTCATTGTATGTTCTTTTATCAACAGTAAATATCCGTTTTTGGTAAATGTGTTGATTTCTTTTTCTGTCTCTATTTGACAGTAGTGTGTATGTCTGGTGGAGCTGTGTCAATGACTTTTCAACTGTGATACTTTCACTGTTTTGAAAAATAATTTGTTACTCAGTACTAGAGGATGCTCCTCAAATGCCATAATAGAACTCTGCAAGTCTTGTAGGTTTAAAATCAATCGCTGTAGTTTTGGATGTAAGTGCATTCACTTTCCTGAGATCTGAATCAAATGCTTGTGTGATATTGCTGCACTGTATGATACATGCTAGTTTGAAGAGAAGTTTTCAAACCAAAGCACAGTAGTGACATGAAGTTACACCTTGGTAAGAAATAAGTGTAATATTTTTTTAGTTTAAAAGTAACAGAGATATTTTAATAGATGATTTGGAAATATTCTGATGTAAATTGTTGTTCCTTCAGGACCTTCCTTTTCAAAATAAATTTTGAAGAAACCCCATATTCACCCAGTCACTAGTAATAAGAGGGAGAAGTTGAAATTCTAACCAATTCTCCCTGTTACCTTGACTAGAAAACTCTTAAACGACTTTGCTTTGAAATTAGTGAATCATAATCTTTAGATGTTGGCATGAATTTTTATCTTCAGTCTTACAGAGTTCTACTACACTAGGCATATTTTGTATTTATTGAAAAGAAGCCAAAGCTCATTTAAATGCGATTGGTGCACTTATGTAAATAATAATATGTTTTTCTACTGTTTACATGGTTATGCAACAATATGATGTACACTTATTTGTAATCTTTGCTTGAAGTGGTACATAAGGTGCTTACTAGAATTAGTGAGTAATAATTTATAGTAATAGAACAGTGATTTATAAGAAAATCAATTATATCTACCTTACCAAACTTCCTGTTACTGCATTAGAACATTCCTTTTATCATAATGATAATTATGTTCCGGTCATGGCCACAGAATCCTGTACTGTGGAATGTAGTTATCACACCCAAGACAAATCTCTCTCTTCCTCACTAAAGAGAAATAAAAGAACTGACAGCAATCCAAGAATTGAAGAACCGGTAAGCATTACTTTATACAGTAGCAGGTAATTCTGAACCCTGGAAAGCAGTGTTTACTATGTATGTAAAGGTAAAAAAGTTAAGCTATCCCTGTAACCAGCTGTGCAGGCCCATTATGTTATGAGACGTTGAGGATCCAACATTTCCTAGACAGTTGGCTCACAGCTGTATGTAACAACTGCTTTAGCATCAAAAAAGTTCTGAATTTTGTCCACAGAGTGTATTTATGTATTTTGTATTATTTTCAGAATAAATAATTATTTTGTCCCAAAACAAAATTAACCAGTGCAATGGGTGCTCAGTGTGTTTATGTATATTAGGAATTAAAATTTTCAATATTTAGATGAATATCAGACTTGAAAGGGGTAACAATATGCAGAAATAAGTATCTGCTATAAGCAAAATCTAAAACCACATATTGTCTGTTTATTTTTTGTAGTGAATCTTCTTTCTGTCACTACACACACTATGTCAGAGCCTGTTTCATGTTCCTTTGAATATTGAACAAGACCAAAAGACTGGTTATTTTATTACAGTATTTTTCCTCAGGCAGTTCATCACCAGCTTCCTCCCATGGTGACCTGTGTTTGATCTCAGGTCAGGTCATGTGTCATTTATGTTGGACAAAGTTGCAGTGGTGCCGGTTTTCTTTGAGTACTTTGATTTACCTAAGCAATTCTCATTCCACTAGTTGCTCCACATTCATTCATTAACTGTTTTTTCATTGACAGTATGTAGTCTTGATTTCGACGTTAAAATAACCAACTAAGGTAGTTGTTTTGTTTTATTTAATGGTTTATATCTCATTTTTACTGTACTGTGGAAATTAAAGGTAATGTCCTTGTGCCTAAATGCCGCAACATGAAGTCACGGGGAGGCAGGCAAGTTAGCGTCAAGCAACCTGGACCTCAGCATGAGATAGAAGTACTGGTCAGCTACTTAGAGGATTTATGATACCCATTCAGTAGAAGGCTGCATGGACTGGTATGGACCCAGAGCTAATGTGGGTGTGGCGGGAGGAAGAAACTGCTGAAAATCCAACCAGTCATTGATCCTATAATCAGTTTTACCTTATTTTATGGTACCAGTCAAAGTTCACTGTTAGTAACATTTTCATTTGTTCTATCTAGCACCTCCAGTGAAGCTTTTGTTTGGTGGGGGAGAGGGGTCTGATGTGTCTGAAAAAGATCAGACAATTAATTTCTACTAATTGGTTTCTTTTCTTGTTTGGTGCGTCTGTAGAACAAAATTCCATTTGTCCACATAACAGGACAGCAGTGACATAAATATGAAGAACACCATCAGTGAGGGGAACCAACGTGGAAGCCTACTGTTTACGTTTTTTGTTGTACAAAATGGATTTAAAATGTTTGTAGAAATATCTTAATTGGTTGTAGGCAAACCAGACCCTTTACACTGGAAACTGGCATTTAAAATCTGCATCATCTTGGCACTCCAATGAACATCATAAGCTCCTAAATTTAATTATGTAATGAAATGCTATATCATGAATTTTAATGTAGGGTTGTGGTATGCATGTACATTAGTTTTTAAAATATGTTTTCTATCAACAAGATTTTGCAACCACTGCAGCTGGTTAAATATATAAACTAGTACTTGTTTACTCTTCATAGCAATCAAATGGAACTTTTGAAACCTCTAAAACTTAACAAGAACTTCTATAGGGAACTTTGAAAATTGCACCAATGCATAATATGAAGACTGTTGTCTTTCGGGATGTGATGTGTAATCTAGCAGAAAGGCAGCAACATTTTGGAATGTGCTATCCTCAATCAGGGTCCTGTAGATGAAGAAAACAGGTTCTTCAGAAATGTCAATACCATTTGGCCAGATTATATGGCATCACTTCCCAGAAAACAGTCATAATCAATGTAGTTGTTTCTTCAGAATTTAAGCATGTTCTCAGAATAAGCCTGAAGTGGACACAGCATAGTAAACATCTTGGACATGGAATCAATAAATGCTTTTTGACAATCACAGAAATATGGTCGTTTAAATGGTATTATTCCATGTAATAAACAATAATATTGCATGTAGTTTTGTATAGAGTGATCAGCTAAAGAGGGATGAGATAAGCAGGGCATGTAGTGCACATGAGAGTGTTCATGGAGTTCTGGAAAGAAATACCCAATTTAGAATGAATGAATGAATCAATCAAAACAAAAGCCTTTATTATCATTGTAGGTGCTTAGACAGGTCCATTGTAATAACAGAAATGTAATATACCGAATTAAATTAACATAAATCACACTACCGTGCATATGTATAACAGTTCACTACCACTAGAACTCCAACTGAGTGATCTTAGGTCCTTCCGAATTCGAAATTAGAATGGAAACACCACAAATGGGCTAAATTTCGAAATTCAAAGATCGTACTCAAACCCCACTCCCTTCTCATAACAATAATTTATTAAGCAAGGATGACCGACATAATGTAGCAATACACCATGGTTCATTGCGCCACGGTTCTGCCTAAGATATACACTGTAACTGCCGTTTGCGTCACAAAACATGCTATGCTATTAATTACTTTCGGAACGTGCCACTGCTGTGACCTTGGTTTCATAATCACAAACAGAAGGTTTCGATCGGTCTTGATCGTGTTGATTGTCTTGATGGAATTTAATGCCGACAGATGTTCTGTGAATCCCACAAATGTCAGCCAATTTTTATGAAATTCGCACCCAGGCCCCAGTGCATTAACTTTATTTGCTTCAAGTACATGAAAATGAACTCTTTATCACCCATCCAGACCTAAATGGACGAACGAAATCGAAACTCGCGAACACAAATACAAGTATACTATAAGTATAATAATATTAATTACTGTAAATGACACTAGAGTATATGAAACTAGCATTTATATTTTAAGAGTTGGCTGCCCTTCGTCGTTAACAAGATGTCGGAAAGGAAGGTTTTGGATGGTGACCTCTAGCAGAAGTCGTTCAAATAGTGGGAAGTTAGTGAAATGATAAAGAGTAAGGTCTTTTGGTTTTGTTTTTTATATAAACTTTTATCAAGGCAATATAAAATTGTGGCTTATTTAGTGATGAATTATTCAATACACAGTATAAGAAATTACAGTAGCAGTATTGAAACACAGAATTTGTGTTCAAAAGTAGCTGAATTCTATTTTTTTGTGACGTCATGTAATTATGTCAGGTTCTTTAACTAGATTCAAGGTCTTTACCGACTTTATTTATATATTAATATTTACCTTGACAGTGATTTTTTGTTTACCCATAATGATTGAGCCTCGATTTTATATTTGTAATAATGCGTCATTCAAAGGAAGTCGTCACGTCTACAGCACCAGAATCTGTTGCGTGTTATCATATCAGCTGCCTATCTACGTTTTGGCGATATTGAGATAATATGTGATTCAATATAATATATGCGATATGCGTAGTATGGAAATAGCCTTTGGCAGTTGACAGTGTTTACATAACAGGTAGGCTTCGTATGGCTGTAAACACTGTCTTGTGCCAAATTTTATATGAACTGACTTGCGTAGCATAAATGAATTTAATTTGATTTACACTATTCTCATATCCAAATTCTATACACAGAATGAGATAATAGCCTGAATGTTATGGAGAAAGTGGTGTAAGGCAGCACGTGCTTTATAGTCACATTTGTTGGTATAAAAATTCTGACCTTGGCGTTTGAATAACGGGAACAATGACTGAGGATTGCGAATTGTTAATGAAATGTACGTTAATACATTCATGGTATGTACTTATTGTGACATGATGGTTGGAAGCCAGAATATTGGAACAAGAAGGGACAGCCACAAGGCAATCGTGTGATAAACACATTCTGTGGCAATGAATAAACATGCAACAGTAGAGAAACTGTTTGGAATGGGTGTTCTGTATACAGTCCATGCCAAGACTACATAACAGGACCAAAACCGAAAGTTTGCAACTTAGCAATTATAGTTGGTGGTTAGCCATGAGCATGGAAGTAGAGGAATCACTACTGTTCTTACTTACGAACAACTAGTGAAGTCATAACAGAATTTAGTTTGTGTTGTAGTGGTTTTGTAGCATGTGAGTAGATTATTGAGAATGTTGTAACTGTTTGTGGGTATGAGTTATAAGCATTCAGTAAATCAATTATCAGCCCTAACTCCATGTCAAGTCTCTGACATGTAACAATGTGGATGAATGCTGTGCATTGGGAAACTTACATATTTACTTTCCAAATGGGGCAGTCAACACAACAATAACAATAATACTCAATAAGAAAATATAGATACTTTCATATCAAAATTCGTTTGTGCAGTTCTTATTGCGACATGTTTCAACCTTTCTTTTTAGGTTATCCTCAGGCAATACACAACCATAGCGTTAAGTCCATGAACTGTGTCAAAGTATTAAATGTGGATTCACATACTACATCTTGGATTATGTTTGCGCATCTCATTGTACAATTTGTGTACTTTGCGCAGTACTTTTCATTAATTTCGAATGATATTTATAAATTTTCTGAAGAAAAATTGATTATGCAAGAATAAAAATAGTTTATACTATGAAGTATAGTTTCCATTTAAATCTGTTTTTATTTGGAAAGTTGTTTGCACAAGAAAGGATATTTTGTGGTTTTATAATGTTGTGGGATGTGGAATCCAGTGGCGTGGAGGGACAACCAGGTAAAGCTATAACAAATGTTTATCGCTGTTAGAATGAATAATACAGATGATCAGGCAAGCAGAGTGCTAGCATCAGTTAGTGACGGCATTCTTTCCTAGATGGGGCTCATGGACAGATATTAATTATTACCCTTTGACAGTCACAGTCTTGTTTTTGTGGGGTGCCCTCCCCGACGAGAGGACGGGTCTATCTTTTGCATATGCTGCTGGCCCTGCTAGCGCAGTCTTTCTTGGGTCCGAGTCCCTTGGGACTGGCGACCATATTTTACTATCTCAGATTTGAGACTTCCCTTTTCGTCGCCTCCTATGACTCGCAGGGTCACGGTGGAGGTATTCGACTCCACTTTCACACGGGGATGATACTGTAGTGTTGGAGGCGCTCATCTTTATATTTTATCTCAGGGCGGCGCGCTAACCAATGGATGTTGGAGCTGCCATGGTGAGCGCTGTTTGAGTAGCGCTTGCTTCACTGTGGGAGGCTCCCACAGTGCAACATCTATAATACGTATTGTCACATGTCGTGAATCCGGAAGGGGTACTTCCATGGAAACGCAATAACAGTGGGCCGTTGCATGGAAATAACCCAAACAACAAACGCTTTTCCCCGGAGTTGAAAGGAAAACAGAGAGTTCGTTGTGTAACAGTGGATGAAACCAAACACTTCTACAAGGTGTTCTGTAAAGAGTAAGGCTAGCATTTCCTAAGCAGTGGATTGCGTGCACAAGCACAGCAGGCTTGAAAAGGCTTAATGGGTGCTTTGGTGATTTATAAATTGTGCAGATTAGCAGTGCTGCCATAATTACGTGTAGTTCTGGGTGGGTTGTATAAGTAAAAGTAAGTAAAGTAAAGGTATCCCTGTAACAGGCCGTGGAGGCCCATAGGGTTGTGAGGTGTCGAGGCTCCCACATTTTCTAGGCAGTGGGCTCACAGATGGCAGTGAGGTTGTCAGCCTTATGTGCCGGCAGTCCTTTACACCCAGGAATATTCCTGGTACTCATTTCTGTTAGAGACTGAGTCGACCCCCAGGACCATAGTGCGGCTGGAAGGATTAGGTATATGGAAAAAATCCACCTGGTTTGTATAAGTGGTCAATAAATCCAGTCACCAACTCACACCCCATCTTTACTCAAACCCCTAAATCGTGACAGTATATAAAGTGGCAAATAATGACAAATGACTCTGAAATAACCCTGGATTACAGTAATTGTAGTTTGTGTATTATAAAATTGAATGTTCTAAATCATATATAAATATTTGATTTAAATATTTAATTTTCCACAGGAATAATTTTATTTTTACAGGAAAATTAGTCATATCTCATATAACATAATAAGTGAAGTTAATCACCATGGGCAGTGTGAGATATGGTTTCATTTCTGCAGGGAAGTTCATCAGTGTGCGAAGTTCTGGAGTTCTGCATGGTGAGTTCTTTCATCTGTTAGTAAGATTTAAAAGTTTATGATGATGGTATAACAATATAGTGTAGATCCACCTGGTGTCTTGCCATTTTTGTCCAGGAAAGTCAGACCAACTTGGATAATCCTCGGTAGGTCTACGTTACAGCACAGCAGCTGGTACTGATAGTCCGCAGTGCTGCGAAATTCTGAAGTTGAGCTACCACTCCAGGGAACTCTGTATCGTAAGATACAGAAACAAAATCATACTGCAAATTACAGTATTTATCCAAATATAAGATGACCCTCCCTTAACAGTGTAAAATTTCAAGGGAAAAAAATTATGAATATCAAACTTTACAGGTTTTCCATTTCACTGAGGATCTGCAGTGTGCAGGGACAAAAACTTGAGTCCCTTGTTTTTTGCTTTTGTATCATGCTTGTCCAACCTCATTATGTGTTTCATGTGATACTTGTGCTTCAGCTCTTCTGCGGACTTTCTCCAACTTTGGACACTTACTTCAGCAATGTCATGGCATAATTAAGATTTGAAGCCTTCGCAGTGAATCTCAGGCAATCAGCTTTGTCACCACTGAACCAGAACGTAATGTTTCAGAGATATCCTCGATCTTTGTCAACTGGGTTTTTGATGACTGTGATGACAGAGACTGAAGTGATCTATGAAATGAAGAAAGCAGTCTTCTGGGATTTGGCACCGTGTATATGTTGTGTTAACCGATGTTTTGGAGGAATGTATCGCCTCCATCTTCAGGGTAGAAGGAAAAATATAAGAAATCCGCAGGCGACAAGACTGTGAGAACTGGTACAAGCAGACTGAAACGTCGGTTAACACAACATATACACGGTGCCAAATCCCAGAAGACTGCTTGCTTCATAGTCACAGCCGTGAAAACCTCAAATCTTACATACGATCTATGAAATGTTTGTTTTTACAGTTCAACACTGGCACGGCTGATTGCACAAGAATATTTTAGTTCACAGCTTAATTGTTTCTGTGTGACTTGTGATTACTACTTTAAATAAAATCTTAAAAGTTTGTGATGGTGGCATATTAATACAGTTATTGAAGTTCTGGAGGTTATCCATCATTCTATTTAAAACATTTCAAAACTGGACTTTTTCTCCTCGGGTACAAAGCCCACTCACTGGGCTCTATCAATATAGCTAGTCCCTGTCTCTGAACTCTAGAACTAACACTAGACATGATATATAGATTAGACACAACATAAACCATCTGTGGGCGTTAAGAAGAACATTTCAAAATGCCACATACATGAACCCTTGCACCCATGGTCGTGCATGATTTAATGGCCAGAGTCAAACTGAAATAGAAACCAAAACTAGAGAGCTGAATTCTAAAAGAAAATACTATGAAATCTGTGATAGGGCAGAGTCTCTTAACCTTTAAAACAACAGAAGACAAGAGACAGATAACACATGAGTGTGGTATTTAAAAATGTTTGCGTTAGCTCCCACAGGTGGTTTATATTGTGTAAGATTTGAGGATTTGGCACCATGTATATGTGGTGTTAACTGACGTTTTGGAGGAATGTATCGCCTCCAACTTCAGGGTTGAAGGAAAAATATAAGAAATCCACAAGTGAAGAGACTGTAAGAACTGGTAAAGGCAGACTGGTGTTGTTGTCTTTGGTGTCCAAAGGGACTAGTTCTATCAGTTTGACCTAACTGAGTAGGCTC
>NW_019739219.1:607592-615951 GCF_002891405.2 Cryptotermes secundus | reverse complement strand
TTTTTTTTTTTTTTTTTTTTTTTTTTTTTTTTTTTTTAAATTCACAAACTGAAAAGCACCCATAATGGAAGAATGTTTCTGGATATGTTAAAAAGCATACAACCATTGTACAAGAATTAACTCCTCAAGCTTGTATCCTGAGTACATACAACCTTGGGAGATGCACTGCCAGTGGTGGCTGGAGTGTCTCTTTGCTGACTTCAAGGTTACAGAAAAGTCACCATTGCTCTACCATCTCTAAGTGGGAAATCATGATAACTAAAGCATTATACCTCCAAAGGTTGTGGTTTTCACTACCATAGTTGTTTCTTCATAGGGGCAATAAAGAATGTTCTGTGACCTTCAAAATGGTGGTGCCTGGTACATCATATGGTCTGGAAACAAGTGATATATTCTGCTCCTTGAAGGTTCAGACTATTTGTAATGCATCCCAAATGTGTCATAAAATTCAGTTTAGTAATTTATAAAATATAATAGTGAGAAATATATGGTACAGGGCCATTTAAATACCGCTGCATTGTACAAGTAGCATGGGTTCAAATGCCAGCTTGAGGGGTTAAACCTTGGCTCTATAGAAGAGTATGTGGAGTCTTCAAGGAGCGGAAGGACCGTTGGAATCACTGCGTACAACCAGGGGAAGAGCAGTAACAGAGTCATTTAGTCAGACCTCATATTAAGAGTATATATCTTACATTGTTTTCACTAAAAATATATACGTGTAATCTAATATAATTTAATGTAATTTAATTTAAAAGTTTCAGATATGTGTTGCTATGTGTTCCGCATCGGCTCAGCCCCATTTGTTCGACGCAGCTTGGTGACATCATCATCCGTACTCAAGATAGTAACAAATACTCCTGGGGGTGATTCAGGCAGTGCTGTCAAGGCTGAAGGAGGCGGGAAGAGGGGAACATCTGGCAAAGGAGCAGGCAAAGATGGTGGAAACCATCTGATATGCCCTAAATGCGGAGACCCCTGCACACACGTGGAGACATTTATGCGTAAGTAGAAAGAACCGAGGTCAGAGCAATGGACTCCTAGAATCATTCAGTTGCATTGCACATAAATTTTGTAGGAAGTTAATTTGTGTGAACTTTGACAGATCAGTCCGTATAGTGACTAGCTGTGAACAGGATGATCGGCCTTCAATTCCCGTCAGGAACAGGGATTTTTCTTTCCTACCACTATGAGATCACGCTTTAGGCCCACCCAGCTTTCTGTCAGTTGGTTACCAAGAGCAAGAGCATGATCTGTCCCAGTGATCTCTCCCTAAAGCAGAGGTTAAGATTGTATTGCACTGTATCAGCACTCTCTGTGCGTATTCGTGACATGTACTGAGTTGGTCACTGGAGCAACTTTCTCTGGTATGGAATTAATTTGTTATGTAAAGATAATGTCACTCTTGTCCCCAAGTGCTACAGGATGGCTGTGTCGAGGGAGTGTAGAGAGAAAGCATTATGGACCTTCTAGGCATTCATGATATTATTAAGTGTTCAGCTTAACACTCGGGCTGTTTTACCTTCAATTTCTATTGAATGGACAGCTGAATAGAATGCAGAGCCAATCCGAATGTGATGATGTAGAGATAAATTCCTGCAATTGCTTTCTGTCCGTCATGTAGCAGTCCACTGACTGGACTGTCCCAATTTTATATTTTGTAAAATAAGGTACAGGTGGGATACATGTATGGTGCACACAAAATGTACTACAGATTTATGAGAGAGTAAGTATTCTGTTACTGCAGCCTGTATCAGAGATATTATTCACTGATGAATTTGTGTGATTCAAGTTAAAGTCGGCAGATAATGTAAAATGGTTTTATGTGTTTATAGCTTCAACAAGATTTGTAAAATGTGAAAAGTGCCATCACTTCTTTGTCGTCCTGTCAGATGTGGACACCAAAAGGAGTTTAAAGGAAGGTCGTGATGACCAGAAGAGTGGATTTTTTAGAAAACCGCCACCACCTCCTAAAAAGGTATATATCATAGATTTAATGAATTGCTATTGTGAAATATATTTTTATCATTGGTACATTGATTCTAAGATTGAGGTTTCTTAACTTGGTTACAATTCAACCATTCACATTGCAGCATCTGAACTGAAATGAACTGTGGTTTTAGTTTGTTTTTCCCCCCTTTGTTGGTAGTTGCACAGTTTATGCAGTATGGCCTAGTATGTCCAAAAAATCCCAGGAGCTCTTTAAGTTCACATGTATAGGATACACATTCTGCACTAGATGTCAGAGTTTGTAACTTTGTGTTCTTTTGTGAGGAAAAAATGTATCTGAAAAACATTTTATCATTAAACATCTTTTATGTTCATATGGGCAAGACAGTGGGGCACGCGGTAGCGTAGTTGGTTGAGGCACTATGCTACAGGCCTGGAGGTCACAGGTTCACTGAAACTGCGTGATTTGTTGAAGGTTGGCTTTTCTTAGATTCTCCCTTATTCATTAAATAAGTTACATGGACCTGGAAATGTTAATGTTTGCAGATCTTTGAGTACCTGAACAAGCATGTTGTAGGACAAGAACATGCCAAAAAAGTTTTATCTGTGGCAGTGTACAACCACTACAAGAGAATATACAACAATATACCACCACAGCAGCAGAGTAATAACAATCATAGGCAAGACATGGCAGTCATGGAGCAAGGACCCCAACAGTCATTCACTCACAGAGGTAAGGAGTGGCCTGCCCACAACTATTTATATACATCATAATAATTTCCTTTAAAACATCTGTTAACAGATTATAATTTTACAATTTCATGAACATTTCTGCATTATTTTCAGAAAAGATTTCTGGGAGTTACTTCACTTAGGTATTTTTTTTTTTTAAGTTTAATCTTAGTGTGGAATGAGTATGAGTCCCTTGGTATTTAGGCCATAAAATGCCCATTGTACCAGTTCCAGATGATGAAGAAGAAAATAGAACATTCAGTGGATTGATAATTGTCAGGGGAAACTAAAGTACTCAGAGAAAACTTTCCCCAGTACAACTTTGTCTGCCACAAATCCCACTGACCTGGCATTGAAACTGGGCTGTCAGAATGAGAAGCTGATGACCTAAGTGCCTGAGCTGTGATGTGGCCCATACCACTCTGTAGGTTCAGGTCACATGACATGATAACTACCACACTCTTTTTCATGTTTTATCATTATGAAAATAATTATTTTCACTGTATGCTCATTTTTGGCATGATATGTGATTCAAATAAAACTCCGTGGAGGAAGTTCCACTTTGAGAACCTGATAATCTGTCAGCTAGTGCAGAAACTATGTTTCTTTTGTGAATCTGGAAGGTTTATTACTGTATTCGCCAGGTTTTGCCATTGGTCCCTGGCTGAGCCAGATAAATTCATTCCTTTTCCTCAAAACCTAACCATTCACTACATACAGGGTGTTTCACGACTTTAGGGCATAACTGCAGGAGGTGATTTCCTAGGTCTTTGTGATCAAAAAAGTTCATATAAACATGTGTCCAATTTTGGACGGTTACGGAGNGCCTTAGGTACATCTCAAGTGTCAAGATAATGAGAACGCTCTGTCTGTAGCTGGCTAAAAATAGTGACGCAGTTCACATGAGGGCGTGTATGGGAATGAAAAAACGGTCATAACTCCATAACCGTCCAAAATCGGACACATGTTTATATGAACGTTTTTGATCAGAAAGACCTAGGAAATCACCTCCTGCAGTTATGCCCTAAAGTCATGAAACACCCAGTATATAGCATATGATTTCTGATTATCATCATAAATGTGTGTCATATGTTCTGTTAAACCATCTCATTCAACTATTATATATGTTAGCTCAAGTGGTAATATTTCTGTCTTGTATTCAGAAGGCAATGCTTTATATCTCTGCCACTGGCAGTCCCCATTGAGGCATATTTGTGGGTTCCCCAGTCCCTCCAGTACCATGAATTAGTTCTTTCCGATTCATTATTCACAAACTATCGCACTATTTGACGTGATGTATTCTGAGGTACTGCCATTCTCGTTAAAGTGACACATAAATAAATAAAACGAAATACAGTTTCTTTATTAAACAGGAACCTATTTTAAATGGAAATATATTTAGATCCCTTGGTGTTCTGTTACATGCAGGCAGTTTACCTGTACCTAGTTCTGTTTACTTTTGTTTCCCAGTGACTTCAACATTATTGCTTTTGCAGACCTGCTGCACATAACAGGGATTGGGCATGGTGCTTCCGGCCTTGGTGTGGGGTTTCAGCACACGCCACCGCCTGAACCAGAGCCTCGGCGGCCAGCGGCAGCAAGCACAATGGGGAGTGACATTCTGGATTCGAACAGCCATGAATTGAAGCTTGAGAAGAGCAACATTCTCCTGTTGGGTCCCACGGGTTCAGGTTTGCAGTCACAATGACAAATTTTGATTTGTTGTTTTCAGTAATAATACTCTGTATTACATACAGTTAAACATCTATTTTAGGTTGGGTGGGGTGGATCGTGGATTTGAACCCCAAACCGATAATCCTTTGAAATCTAACAAGACGTTGAGATTTGGAATACAATACACTCAGGAACACTCACTTGATACACATATACATATTACAGTTTTCACTGCGTCTTATTGGTCAAGTCACCACTAGTCCATGCTTTCATGTAAATGCAGTGACATATTTTGGCCACATAGGGCCATCATCAGACATATATGGTGATTTACATAAATTGTTATACTGCATTGTAGTATTGTACAACCCCCATGGACAATGTGATACTACAATACAGTAGTGTGAAGAAAACTTGGTGAGTTTACGGTTCTTTTTATATATCAATCATATTTGTACATGTAATGCTTTGGAAAATATAGCATTTAAAAATGAATGAATCATTCATAGTAGCCCTATATAACAATTTATGCAAATAATCGTGTATACATGATGATGACCTTGTGAGGCTGTAACAGACTGTCACATATTTAGGGGTGTGTGACTATAAATGAGATACGTGGTGAATTTGATTTATTGACCACTTGTATATGTCACTCAGAATTACATTACAGTTCACTGACACACACGAACTAGTGTCTTCAGTGTATTGCAGTCTCTACTAGCCATTTCCTGGCAACAGATTTAATGCAGTGGAGATTATGCAGGTTCTGTGGTCATGCCGTTTCTCACTGGTTAACACTCCACACCTGAACTCGTAGCGCCATCTTCTCAGCCTCCCCTTGCAGAGATCAAATCTTGATTAACTGCTCAATTGGAGCTCCAGAACTCAACTGCCGATTCTCAGCTGTACTCTTCTTTATAACCACTTTGCACGGAGCAATTAGAAAACGCCGTTTCCAACAATACCCCTATTGTTGTAGGCGTATTTACGAATGTGTTGCATAACCCAACTCTTCTTGTTTGCGGAGCAACAGCCACTGTTCACTGCTTAGCAACAGATCTATACACCATGATATTGTGACACATGTGGTCATTGCGAGGCAACGTCTGTGTAAACGTGTTCCCAAGGTTACACTGTCAACAATGGAACGACATCCATTTCTAGGTAGCAGGGTATAGGCACACAGTGATAGAGGAACTGTTAGAGGTGGTGACTTATATTCAGTCCTTCCCGAAGTTATAAAAAGGAGGACATGTAAGAACGCATTTATTCATAGGTGAGTTGTTCTGCAATTGTAATTCATTAGTAAACCAAAAGTTAGTGACTCGTAAATCAGAATCCAAGTCAGTCACTGTAGAAGAGAAGGCAGTTACAGTCCAGCAGAATGGAGCAAGTCTTAAGCAGTTGTTGATTGTGATCTATTGTGATCGATTGTGTAGAGGGCATCAATAAACCCAGTCATCCAATGCAGAACCTGTTGTCATTAGTCATGGAACCCTGGACATGTGACATTAAATTTGCATGAAAGTGTGGACTAGGTGAAGATTCCACCACTAATCTGTGAAGCTGCATAGAAGAGGCTATCATGTTTATATATATATATATATCAGGTGATCAACAAATGCTGCAGGGTTCTCAAATGCAATATTACTCAAGGTTTTATGGAATATTATGAATGCGGCACTACAGAAGAATTAAAAGGTTTGGTTCTTGCAGGATTGAGGACTGAGGGAGAAAGTTCAATATGAGACAGAACCCAAGTTTAAAAAATTCTGATAAATTTGTTGTAACCAGAAATTGTTTTAAAAAGCACTGTAATTTTCATATAGATAAATACCTAATTATAATCAAAATAATGAGAGAACTATAACAACAGTATTACATAAAATATTAAGTGTGGCAGCATTTGCTATAATCTGAGGGCAGTAAATTATTGCATGAATTGTCTGCATATGATATTTTGAGGGGAAATGTTGGCAAGGATCAGTGAGCAAAAAGAATGCAATATAGAAATGTATTTAGTAGGTGAATAGATTTATTGTAAAATTATATATATATATTCTGCAATACACTGAAATTGTTAATTCAAAATATTAATTTCACAGGGAAAACACTGCTAGCACAGACAATAGCCCAATGTTTGGATGTGCCATTTGCAATTTGTGACTGTACAACATTAACTCAAGCGGGCTATGTGGGTGAAGACATAGAGAGTGTTATTGCAAAGCTTCTGCAAGATGCTAATTACAGTGTTGACAGAGCACAGATGGGTATGTTTAATTTGTCTTGTTCATTGATTTATATGTTGTTTTCTTGATTATATAAGGAATAGACTTAAGTGCTCTCTAAAGCAAGTGTGTTTGAAATGAATTCATGATCTAGTAGTTGTATCTGCGTGTGCGTGCGTGCGTGTCTTTTTCTAAAACAACTCTTGTTACTCTTGTAACATCATTTCTGTTTTGTATATTTCATGAACAAAAATTATGCAGTTTCTTCTTTCTTTCCACTCTTTCCTTTTTTTATCCTGTGTGAAATCGTTCCTCTGAGTTATCCTTTCCAGGACAGCTTATTCGGTATAGCTGCTGGCTACTAGCTGGATGGCCGGCTTTCAATTCCCATCAGGAGCAATAGATTTTTCTCTTCTCCACAACATCCATACCAGCTCTAGGGCGCACCCAGCTTCCTATTCAGTGGGTACCTAGAACTCTTTCCCAAGGAATAAAGCAGCTGGTCTGTGAAGCTGACCACTCATCTCCATCTGGTGCTGAGGTCAAGAATGGTGGAGCTATTTCTTCACCCCCCTGTATGTCAGTTCATGGCATTATGCTTAATTAATTAAGCATAGGGACAACCTTACCTTTACTTTATAGTTTGAAACACATCTAGTCCTTGAAATGTTGGGTAAGCAATGACACTGAATGTGTCTCTCCATATCCCCATTTTCAAAGGAGTGAAATTCTTTGCCACATGTGAAGTATGTGTCATGTATATTTTGATGGCAGGGATTGTGTTCCTGGATGAGGTGGACAAGATTGGTGCTGTGCCAGGGATCCATCAGCTCAGAGATGTTGGTGGTGAAGGTGTACAACAAGGAATGCTCAAGGTATTTAACAGGGCCAGAACCCAGTCATGCATCATTGTCAGTACTCTTAATATATGTTGATGGACAGGAAATACCTGATCTGTTTCAAATTTATGTAAAATTCTAATAAACTGTTAATATTAGCATTACTCAGAATTACTGGGTTTCCGGGTTTTGTTGACGATGGACAAAGTAATGCTGAGTGCTGTTGACTATCATCGGAAACATCACTGTTTCATATTGCAAAGAAGACTTGTAAGATGAGTGAGTAGATGAATGTCAAGAGAGGATGGATAATGGGGTACCTTGATAGCTCAAGTGCTATAGTGACTAGGCTACAGGCTGGATAACCAATGAACTGAAGTACAGTTTCCAGCAGGGGTGGAGATTTTTCCATCAAAGATTGGGAATGCATGGAGCTATACCTCTAGTCCCACATGCATCATTATGGCATGGCACTTAATTATGCACAGGGAAAACTTGACCTTTACCAATGATCCTGGAACTACTTACAGTCTGCTTAAGTCATACTGTTTCAAAGGTATGTCAAAAGAATTTACTCTGATACTTGAGGTTCTGGGTTTTTGGCACCAATAGCTGGATTACAAGGTGTGGCAATAAAGAAACCGGATTCATGCTCTAACCCTTTATTAAAAAAAAATCAGACAGTCGAAATGTTATCCCCTTCAATGTAGTCCCCTCCCCGATCCCTACACCGCTCCATGCGAATTTTCCACTGTTGGAAGCAGTGCTGCAGGTCATCTTGTGTTATGCTCTTCAAGAGTTGCGTCGCTTTTGCTTTCACTGCATCCACGGACTCGAACCTGGTCCCTTTCAGCGCAGACTTGATTTTTGGGAAGAGAAAAAAGTCGCACGGTGCTAGGTCCGGAGAATACGGTGGATGTTCCATCACTGGAATGT
>NW_019739219.1:581250-607372 GCF_002891405.2 Cryptotermes secundus | reverse complement strand
CCTCCATAAACTTCTTAAACCACTCGAAAACTTGCGTGCGAGATAGACACTGATCACCATATACTTCTGTCAACAAATTGTAAGTTTCAGTGGCAGATTTTCCAAGTTTTGTGAGGAATTTGATGTTAGCACGTTGTTCTGCATTAGCACTCAGCATTATTCCGACGGAGCTCAGAAACACGATCCGCTTCTAACAATGGTCGCGGCCAGACTAACCGATGCACGTGAATGAAACTTTGTGTGACGGTAGAGGGAAGTCCAAGGGTCAATGCCCTACCCTCCTCTTCGTCAATGACATGGCCGGAAATGAGTCATAAAAGTAATCCGGGTTCTTTATTGCCACACCTTGTATGTCTGCAGTAGTTCAAGGACATTTGAATTGTGAACCCAGAAATCCTTTCTAATTCTGTATCCGAAGAATGACCTCTTAATATATTCACTGCCATTCATATCGCATTACAGATTGAAGTTTATTGGAAGCCAATACCAGTCCTGTCAAATGAGGGACTGTTATCCCTGTGCATGTAAATGTCACCTTCTCCTACAGATATCGCTCAAATATAGAGAAGCCTTTAAGTGTAGCTTGGCATAGGCTGAAGGCATCAAAACCGTGTCATAAGTATAGATTGTTTTTTCCTTCTTTTCCAGCTCCATTTTGAATATAAGTTCAGATTCAAATTTTGTGGAAATATGACTGACTCAGCATGTATGAAAACCCCAGTATGGTGGCATGGCAATGTATGTGTTAATTGTTATAAATACTGTCAGGCCTTACCATTTGTACTTTTGTTTACAAGATCATATTTTAGAGATAATACTGTCACATGTTTGTTATGTAACGTGACAAATAACTTCACGCCATTCTGGATCTAGTGAATTTATTGCACACTCACTCTCACAATTACACCACTGCTGCCATTACAATTACTTCTCCTGCTGGAGTCACTGCCATTCACTCGATACAACTCGATAATAATGGACTTCAACTCACTCCAGCAAATGCTAGACTGCAACTGACTGGTTACTCCCTCTCAAAGTCAAAGTCAAAGTCACATTGCGACTGACGGTCAGTCAGTCAGTCAGTAAGTCTTGGTGTTGAGCCACATTTGAGGCTCATGACCAGATATTAATTATTATCGTTTGACAGTTACGGTCTTGTTTCTGTGGGGTGCCTTCTCTGATGAGAAGATGGGTCTGTCTTTTGTATATGCTGCTGGCCCTTGCCAGTGCAGTCTTACTCAGGTCCGAGTCCCTTGGGACTTGCAACCATATTTTACTGATTCAGAATTGAGACTTCCCTTTTCGTCGCCTCCTACAACCCGCAGGGTCACGGTGGGGGTATTTGACCTCGCTTCCACACGGGGTTCTACTCCCTGTCACTGACGAATACTCCTGTTATGTAGCTTCTGCACTGACAACACAGAAAACAGTTATGTGATAGCTTTCACTGTTGCATGACATCATGTTTACCGATTGCCTAGCATCAGTCGCTGCACGGACNGCACTGACAACACAGAAAACGGTTATGTGATAGCTTTCACTGTTGCATGACATCGTGTTTACAAAGGCGTTGCTGGGCAATGCTGCGTAGCAACCAGTGCGCTTCAGTTCAGCTCGGCATGGACAAACACCACTTTCCTTAATGTTGCGTAACCTTGGCAACTGACCATTTATCAAGGGTCTGTCTTAGTGGTAACTTGTTCCACCTCCTGTTGCCCAGCAACGGTTAGACATGTCACAATACTATAATTATCTTTTTCAGCCATTTCAGGTGAATGCCAGATAGTTTCTAAAAATGGACAACAGCCACTTTCATCATCATCCATTCTACTTCACTTCTTGATAAGATCACTTTTCATTTGGTTCTGAAAATCCTGTGTTGTTATACAGTATTTTGAATAAACTTTGAACTTTTGACTGTGGTTTACCTCTTAATGACTAATGTACCATGTATGTACTGAAATATCCGTAGTCGTCTGTCACTGCCACTTGAAATGTGTGAAAGCCCTGACCAGGCAGCATGTTATCACATCTTCAGACTTTGAATTTTGGGCTTCATCTCTGATCTGGCACTTCATGGGCTGCAGAGTAAAAAGTTTGTGTATGCCCGTGCTAAGAGGTATGCTTACAGGATTTGATGGGAAAGCCAGAAGGAAAGAGACCACTGGAAAAACCTAGTTATAGGAGGGAGGATATTATTAAAATAGATCTTATAGAGATAAGATGGGATTGTATGGACTTGATTGATTTGGTTCAGGATAGGGACCAGTGGAGGGCTCTTGTGAATGCGGTAATGAACCCTCAGCTTTCATAAAATGTTGGGAAATTCTTGAGTGGCTTAGCAACTTGTAGCTTCTCATAAAGGGCTCAGCTCCATGGAGTTAGTTATTTTGTTCATGCTGATAGGCCCATTTATGAGGCAAAATTTTATCTTACCTTCACAAGGGGTGAGCCTGGCTGCCAAGAAAAATGGCACCTAACTATTGGTTAACACATATGTGTGAATTGTGCAGGATTTGTGATAGAAACTCTTCATTCTGGTAACTGCTGAACTATGTTTTGTAATTTTAGAGAGACTGCTCACAGTAGGCGCTAACTTAGACACATGTTTAAATCATTATGAATACTGATATGAGGTTGTGTTTGCAGATGTTGGAGGGAACTATTGTAAATGTGCCAGAGAGAAACTCACCTCGTAAACTACGCGGAGAAACTGTTCAAGTGGACACGACAAATATATTATTTGTGGCTTCAGGAGCATACAACGGCCTGGACAGGCTTATTAGCCGGAGAAAAAATGAGAAAGTAAGCATTTAATTATTTAATATGCTCGCAGTTCAGAAAATCTTTGTCTTCTTCTTCTTCAATTCCTGTTGCTCCCACGTGGAGCATAGGACATCCATGAAACACTCGTTTCACTTTAGTCTCTTAATCTTAGACAGTCGGTAGGACCCATTGGATGGGGTATCAGCCCATCACAAGGCCGCTACCTAACACAAACACAGAATAAATGCAGACATCCATGTCTTGATTTGGATTCAAACCAATGATCCCAGTGTTCAAGTGAAGACTGTGATCGATGTTAGTAGACTATTGAGATACATAAGAATTATCAGATAGAATTTATGCATCTAACATGACTAATACAGATGACCTCCTGTCTTTGAAGTGATGTCATTATTTGTACAGTTTAATAGTCCATTCTCTTTGAAGTTTACATAGTGTAATCTTCATTTCATGCGTCCTGTTGTGTTACAATATATAACTTTATTTTTCCATCACAACAACTAAGGAGTATGAAGGTCAATACTCAGCTATGCCTCACTAAATGTTTCGGCCGAAACTTGTAGTGAGGCATAGCTGGGTATTGACCTTGATACTCCTTAGTTGTTGTGTTATGACGGAAAAATAAAGTTATATATTATTTACATAGTTTTAAGTTATAAATTTAAAATGCCCATGTATGGCACCTTGCCACTTACCACATATTGTAGTTTATTCACAAGCTAGCAGCTCATTTATTTTGAATTAAGTTTTTAATATAATTTGATTGCAGTACCTTGGTTTCGGTGTACCTGCTAGTGAATCCCCTGGTCGGCGTGCTGCATCACTAGCAGATCAGGCTCACCAGAGTGCTGCCACGTCAGCTGAAGAGGATAATGCGGAGAAGGATGCGTATCTAAAACAAGTAGAAGCTCGGGATCTGATAGAATTTGGCATGATTCCGGTAAGTTATCTTTCATTGAGAGGCAGCCCTTGACCCTTTGTCAGTCATTTAACACTAGATGCTAGTAGAGTGCAGCTGTCCCTGTTTAAGTTTTATCTTGCCCCAGTATGCAAAAGTGTCCTATTAGAAGATGCTCTATGACACAGAATTTTAATTGTACTCTGTGGATTATTGCAGGAATTTGTGGGCAGATTTCCAGTTCTAGTTCCATTCCATTCCTTAAACACAGAACTGTTAGTTCGGATACTTACTGAACCTCGTAACGCAATGGTACCACAATATCAGATGCTGTTTGGTATGGATAAGGTAAATATCTTAAGTTATTACTCTGGAAGAAAATAGATGGATAACTGGGAAACTAATGAAGTCTTGTTGGCACATCTGTTTATGTTACATTAAGTAGCTACTACTGCTCTTCTGGCAACAGCGTCATAATGTCTAGTAAGATGGTTTAAGCATGTGAGAATAATTGTTTTCATTTCAAGGCTAGAATTTTGGGGATAAGCATTTTCTCTGCTAGACCAGTTTTTTCGCTGTAATCACAATTTATAACACTGGTGTTTTTTTCACAGTGCACTGAAGTGTACTGCTTATCCCTTTCAATAGCAGACTCCTTTTAATTAAAACCAAACAAAGAAAAGAAAACAAACTCCATGATTTCAGTCCGCAAGCGAACCATACTGACTGAGTGACCACAGCTTGTTGGAGAAGTTTAGTGCCAACTTTTGCGGATAAAGGGTGTCACGTGGTCAGCGCAACAAATCTCCGTGGCCATTAATTTCGGTTTTAAAAATTTTCATAAATGATTCAATTGAAAAACAGTAAATTCAGGGGTCATGTTCTCAACATGGGCAATAAGAGGAGGAGAGGGAGGCAAATGCAGGTGACAAGTTGATTTGTACTAGCACTGTCAGCCATTGTTTCTCTGATGTTATCTATATTATACAGGAAATAACAACAATGTCAGAGCCCAGTTTGAAAGAACAGAAATAGCAGATTAGTCTTACAGTAGGTGGTGCCATAGGAAGTTAAGCCCATAAGACACTGCAGTCTATCCTTAATGATGGTTACACCCTAGAAGATAACACTTCGTGTTTTCTCTGTCCTCCGAGTTTATGCAGTGAGAAACTTCTCATTGTATTTTTTTTATTGCTAGTGGGGTGGGACTAAGTCCCTTGTACTGCGGCCACTTCTGGCCTATTGTACCAGCCCCAGATGATAGGTGAGGGTGATTGTGGAGCAATTGGTGGAATGAAGATTGGTAAGGGAAACCGAAGTACTCGGAGAAAACCTGCCCCAGCGTCACTTGACCAGACCCGGGATCGAACCCGGACCGCCACAGTGGGAAGCCAGCGACTAACCGCTTGAGCTATGGCGTGACCCAACTTCTCATTGTAAGTGTATGATGTGGATAAAACATCAGACGTGTCTGTTCATCAATATATGTTTTAAAAATAAAGCATATTTTCCATACAGAAAAACTTGTTTTTATTTAATGAACAGATTGGTAACAAATAGTTTTAAACATAAAATGGAACCTATTATGTATGTTCTGGCTGTGCCTGTTAACCTTTCTGTAATGATGTATTACAGAAGAGTTTTCAGAATTTTTTTCAGTTGACAACTGACAAACTGATATTGTGTGATCTCATTATCAGGTTGATCTAACATTTTCACCAGAATCATTATTGGCCATTGCGCGACTTGCTATGGAAAGGAAGACTGGTGCACGTGGTTTGCGAGCCATTATGGTAAGTTATTCAGGACAGTTACTGCTTCATTCAGTGTCTGCTTTTCTCTCTATTTCAGTTGAATTCTTTCTGCTGATATTAACCTATTTGCTGTCTGTCCTTGAAGATAAAATGGGCTGTCTGCTGGGCAGACAGAGAAAAGAGGTGTCAGATCTTATAAGAGTAGCTTTCCATTTCAGCATTGAAGGTTTATTGAGTTAACACATTTCAGGGCGGAAATTATTTAATCAAACTCTTTATCATATATGCTTCCCACAAGAACCATACTTTGCTACTATAATTATTAGCGGCCTCCGTAGTCTAGAGGTAACATTTCCACCTCATGACTCGTAGTACGCGGGTTCAAATACCTGGCGGAGGTCGTCGAATTTTTAAGGGCGGAAAAATTCAGGGAACAAGTCCTCCGGGAGGGACTTTAAGCCGTGGGTCCCGTGTCGTAGCTTTACGGCACGTAAAAGAACCTCATGCCTCCAAAAGAGGTCACTGAGCAAAATTGCGGACGTTTGCCGCCCAGCAGCAGTCTAATACCTCCGGTAGATGGGGGAAGCATTATAGATACTTCTCAGCCAGTAGAGCCGGTCTCTCTGGCTGGGCGGGACTGATGGTAAGCATCAGTACCGGTAGGATATAGAGACTGGTAGAAATCATAGAAGGAAGCACAATGGACCAATACAGGTCTAAGTGCATGGGGAAACCCACCCTCTCTAATAACTAACTAACGACTAGAATTATTGGAGTATAAGCCTGGGAAATATTGTTGTATCCTGAAGAGTTTTCTCTTCTTCTATCTCCATAACCATTGCTGTGAGAACGTCAAATCCTACACTGCCTGATCCTTTTTGTCGTTCATTGACATTTACAACTTAATGTCTCATCTTGTTCTTCTGTTTCTCTTCCCACAAGCACTTCTCTTGTATCTATACACACTCTTTCACTCTTATTTTTTTAATATTATCCTTCACTTTTAATTGTTACCTTTACCTTTTATGCTGTCAATGGAGTCCTGTTGGTATCCATGCTTAACACATCCCCATTCCATTGTTTCCTTAATATTACCAACTTATCAAGAATTGTTTCCAACTTTCACATCTTGCCATGAATTTTTTATTCTTCATATTCTTCTTCATGTCTTAATGATCTGTAGAAATAGTATAAAAGATTATCAGCTCCGTCCAGTGTGACCGATAAATGTTTTTTCTCATTTTAATCTATCAGCCTTGACATGTTTCAGTCTGAGAGACCATCTTCAGAAGGACAATCAGTACATCTGGAAACTACTATTACAGTGTGATTGGTCGGAGTTGATAATCTTTTATATTATTGCTGGTGTGACGGACCAGGATGAACCACTCAAATTTATCGAAGCTCTGTAGAAACTTCGTTTCTGTCTCTTTAATCTGCTTTCATATCTCTTATCCTATGTCTAGGTTTTTGCCCCATAATTGAAAATAGTCAAGTAAGTACATATAAAATTCACTATATAAAAGGAATTACCTGAATCCATATATATATATATATATATATATAGCCAAAAAGATTGAAGTGACTGTAACAATTTTGTGTTGCATTGTGATGGAAATATATATTTATGAAATAATAGGCATGCATAATTGTATTCTGTAGTGTCTTTGTTCAAAGTCAGGAGAAGAGAAAATTTGTGTAATAAAAAGGGGAAGGTACTACACAGTCCCTCTGTAAACAAACTAAGCGACACAGTACACTACGAAACAAGCTATTGGACTTATGAGGAAATTCAGAGGATGACATTTGATGCACATTTTTCAGTGGTTGAAACTTAATAGGAGTAAGTGACTATCAGATGCTGGAATGCAAACTTTCTCCTAGTCAGAAATGGCAGAGAGACAGTGGGATAAAAGGACCGCTACAGAATACTACCCATAAATAACTTCGGAAGCAAAGCTTCAAGTACAGTTGGTGCAAAAAGTTAAGGGATAACAGCGACAGCTAGTTATGAATTACTCATAATGATGAGGGTGCGAGAAAGAAAGCACTCATTTTATGCAGCGGTTTTCTATATGTGTAATGTTAAGACATTGATAGTTCCAGGGTTGTTTGTCACTGTAATGAAGTCCTTGCTATAAGCCATATTTGCTCTACCACTGTTTGATTTTATTAGCATTAAATTGTATGAATGTTTATTGTTTCCAGGAAACACTGTTACTTGAGCCAATGTTTGAAATCCCTGGTTCTGATGTGATGAGTGTCCACATCACAGAAGATGTTGTTAGTGGAGCGAGTGCACCTGTATATATACGAGGAAAGCCAGTGTCACAAGACGAAGAAGAACAGACAATTGAGGTGCAAGCACGTGCTAAAGCTAAGTAGGTCTCATTAAATAATTTTATAAAAAATTGATAGTTTTGTTTCAGGGGACAGCTTCAAGTTAAAATTGCTGTTCAATTTTGTCAGCATTACCTGGCAGAATTTTTAAATGCACAAGGAGACAATTGAGGGGGAAATAAATCATTGCCTCCTATTTTAAAATTATGTAATTTATTTGAGATTGTGTAATATTCAATTACAGTAGGAATATACTGGTTCATTTGTGGTTCACTAGACTGCGTGAACTGACAGTTCCTTTGTATGTTGTCAAAACAAACATAACCTTAATTTGGCCATTGCCAATTTGACTGAAAAGAGGAAATTGTTTCATGAAAGAGTAATTCAGTATTCTGAATTAATTTTAAATGAAGTCTAAACAAAGACAGGAAAGTTTGTCACAAACAGCAGTAGTTGTAGACTTAACAATCTTCCTGGCCTCTGATTGTATGGCAGAATGAATTAATCATTTCTGAAATAAGTGCATGAGGTAGATTTTGTGTCTACTGATGGTGGAATAACCGCTAGCTGAGGGGACATACCATTTACTATGACCTTTCAACCACAGTGTGAGACATTTATTCTTTACATTCCCAAAGTCTGAGCTTTGACTTTGGTGTGTGCACCGAAGAACTACACGCGGATCCAACTTGGAGCTGAGACTCAACTCCACACATTATTAATGAAAATCTGATATATTAACATCAATTGAGGCACTATGCTACAAGCCAGAAGGTCACAGGTTCAATTCCCTATAAGGTCATTGAATTTTTCATTTGACCTAATCCTTCCAGCTGCACTATGGCCCTGGAGTCAATTCAGCATCTAACAGAAATGAGTACCAGGAATCTTCCTTGGGTTGAAGGGCAGCCGGTAAATAAGGTTGGCAACCTCACCTCCATTTGTGAGCTGATTGTCTAGAGAAATTGTGGGAGCCTCGACATCTCACAACCCCGTGGACCTCCATGGCCTCTTACAGGGATAGATTTGCCTCTTTTACCTTTATATTCAGATCTATTGAAGTAGGAAAGATTCAGTTTACCTATGAACGATACTGGTATATTGCAGAATCGTAAGTTCTTATTGAAATCTGATTGGAACTGACACTGTTATAGGCCTTGAAATACCATTGTTTAATTCTTTGCCACATCATTTAAATTCCCTGTATTCTGGACCTCTCAGATTTGTTGCTGTAAATACTTTTCATGTATATTTTAATATATTCAGTACATAGCCATTTAATTAATTATGTTAGATGTGGCAAAGTGTTAATTAGTTGCTGTTTTGTTGAGTAGATGGGCCTTTCTACAAAATAAAATATTTTGGCTCATGCTGCATAAAAGTAAATTCACTCTCAGTATGGAAAATCATTTTGCTTGAGGAATACAATTTGGGAAGGGGGTAATCTAACAGATCTTTTTTTTTTTTTTTTGTAATAATTCCCATTATGGTGACATCAGAAATTCTGCATGTTAGCAAGGGCCTTGTCAGTATGTGTTTGCTCAATCAATTGTATTGTACAAGCTTTTAGTTTAGTGGGTTGCTAATTTACGCAGCAAGGTAACATTTTACTCATCAGACCATATTTCAGAAACTGTAGCAATGTACATTGTGAATTTTGTTTCAGGAAGTTTGTAACATCCTATTTTTAAACAAAGCGTTCGTTGTTGGAGTCCAGCATAAAGAATAGAGTTATGTGGTCTTATGGGCTGTTCCTTCCAAGAGTGACATCTATATAATGTCTGGTGTTCCTTGCCCCCCTCCCCCTCCTTTATTGGTACCACAGTTAATGCAGTTACCTTTTAGTTTAAATATATGGAATTTTCATTACACTGTATAGATCTGAATGCACATACAATCAGGTTTTTGTGGTATATGGATTCTTTACATATATGCCTACTTCCTCTGGGTCTTGTCTCCAATTTTGATTCATTTTTCTGTTCTTGCATCCAGTTTTGAGTAAATATTTTCCAGTATTTTTAATTCAGATATATTTCTATTTATTATTTTCTTATTTGCTAAATCTTCATTTATTTTTAACCATTTACTAAATACAGGTTCTTCTGTCTGCATGATTGCACTTCTTGTTATAAAAGCAATTCATAAATTATTAACCATTTGACTACTGTACCCTGCCATAGAAGTTTACTGTTAGAAATGCCAAGACTGCTTAGTAGTAAGTCCTGTTACACAGAATATACTTCTTGTGAAAGGCCATTCTTTCCCCTGATTATTGGTATGTCACGCTTGATGCCATCTATTGACAGAAATGCTATACTAATTGATAAACAACAAACCGATATCTTCCACTGTGGCGATTTTAATGCAAGTACGTTGTCCCATGCAGAGGATTAAATTTGCTGTCCTCCTGTTGGACCCTAAGAATCCTGCTTACTAAAAATAACAGCTTTCTCCCCTGTGGAATTCAGTGTGTGTAATTAGTCCAGTATGCTCCAGAAAATCGTAAACAGTGTTTTTGGGGGCGGATTTGAAGTTCCTACATCAGTGATCATGAAGAGTACAGTCTTCTGAGTTGTAATGCTGTGTAATTCAGAAAAGGTCTGACAGTTTGGAGGAAATTATCACTGCTCTCCATCTGACACAGGGTTTTTTGGGAACTACACAGCGTTACAACCCAGAAAACAGTACTTGTCCTTTCTTCGCCCTTCTCTGTTAGTATAGTGAAACAGATTTGCACACTGACCCTGCATTTAAATTGTGATGAGCACTGTAACCATATGTTACAGTATTATTGCAATAAGAGAAATAGTCCATTCTAAACATTGGAAAGAACACTGTGGTTGTGATATTTTCTTATTAATAGATATAACATGGTATACATGGTATGAATGCAAATATGGTGTGTTAAAAACTTGTCAGGGTATTTGTATGGATATCTCACCCCGTTGCAATGATTCTGATTTTTATACTTTTGATGTGAGAGACTTAAAAATTATTTTGTTTGTTTGATAAAAATTGCTTTATTAGTCAAAAGTGAAGCGGAAGCAAGGTGATACTACTGGAATGTTGGCCTGTTTTTGCCTTTTGTTAAAAAATTAACTACATCCTGTAATGATGGAGAACACGATGTGAGCATTACCATAATTTTGAGCACTGATGACAAAGTTAGTAGTGGTTTATGGGCAAATTACCACACAGATTGATATAGAGGTGATTCTCTAGGAGGTACTTGGTTCGACTGTTGTCTAGGATGCCATCTATCCTGACTGAAGATTTTTTTGAGTTCCTCCAGGCAGATGCTGGGACACTACCTTAATTAGGTCACAGCCTCTCCTCCTTCATTGGCACTACAACCCTGTGTGGGTCTTGCCCTCTTCCATGGGCTCTTGAGGTCTAGTAGCAATAGATTTTTCTGGGGTAATGTTAGCTCCATGCCCAGCCCCAAACCTGTAGGACCAGGACTGCACTTTATCTGGCCCCTACTCTTTGACCTGTGTGGCTCCACCAGAAGCTTATCCTCCCGAAGCATAGCCAGAGCCATTTCCTTCTGAATTCTTTATATGATATGTAAGTACCAATATTTCTAGTTGCACCATTCCTTGAAGGTGTATAGGTGTTATACATAGCTTTATGTAAGATGGAGGTCAGCAATAAACCTCGTGTTCCAACTGACCCACATTTTGCCAGTAATTGTGAAGAAGCCTTTACAATCCAAGTAACTTAACGAAGTAAGTTTTGTCTCTGATGGTGTGAGAGGTAATGCAAATGCAGCGATTTGTTTAGATCGATAAGTTTGGTTTGTGTATAACAGCATCTGTTTATCATGTTATTTTTTTAATGTAAACCATAGGTTCTCAGCTATAGATAGTGGCTGGTTCTAATATGGTAGCCAAATATAATTTTTTCATTATGGTAATTACAAAGTTTATATGTCATGAGATTAATGTTTTCCCCCCTAATAAATTAAGTGCACGTGTAAAATGTTAACTGCGTATGGTCTATAAAGCCACTTCAGTTTCACAATTTCCTCACTGTGGTCACGAAAAGAAAATTTACCAGTGTCGGTTATGCAAAATGTTTATCTTCACTGTCAGAATGTCCACTTCTCTTTTACTTTCTATCTGTTTTGATGATAATGAGAAATTCCCTGTCTGAATTCCACAGCTTTTATGGTATAAGATTGTTACCTTATTTTGCATGTCTGAGAGGAAGAAATGCCCATAATTATTTTTTTCGTTATTTTGCCTGTCTGAGGAGAAGAAACACATATAATTATTTGAATATGGTGGAACCTCCATCTAATAGTCCTCATTTTAAGTTTTTCCCTCCTTTAATATACAGTTTTTTTGATCCCATGTCAATAATGTCATTGTTAAATTACCTTTAAGATTTTCATCTCTGTTCAAAGCCACTGCTCCCCTGAAGAAAATTTAAGTGGTGATTTCACTGTAAAATGGACATGGATATTTCGTAACAGTAGGTTGGCACTCATTGTATGTTATACTGCAGATTATAGTTTTCCTTTTATTGTTGGGTCTGATGAGATATGCTTACCAGCGTTTGTCAGAAATTAACTTTACGTTGTAATACTATTGCTAGAGCATGGGACATAATGTTTTTCAGGCTCATATGTTGAAAGCCACGTTTGTGAATTGGTATAAAAATACACTTTATTGTGTTATAGTGGTATGTGTCTGATCTCGTTAGCTGATATTTGACAAACTTTACATTTGGTATGGAAGTAATAATACAAATAAAATATATATATAAAGGAGATTAATTCTTTTTATTTGTAATGTAATTTAAACTATTATTTAATAATAAAAGTGGATTGATATTTTAAGTCCATGTGTAATATACTGTATATAATTTATAATATATATATGTATATATTGTACTGAGATGGCATACATTTTGTATTCCACTCCAAATCCCTGTATTACTCAGTTGCTGTTGCTGTGGGTATGTGACATATTCTGTATGTAAATTGAGTAACAAGTTACAAAGTTTAAGTTAGAAGAGTCTTCTTCAAATACATTAAAAGTTTTTGACTGATTAGTGCTGGAGGATTTACGTCTCTTTAAGCAGCCTGAGGATGGAGAACTACATGGAGCAGAGTCCACTTACGGAGCTTCTAGTCATTAAAAATCTCCTGAGCCAGGTGAATTCAGTTGATATCCTCATATGCTGTCTCTTTGACATCCCTCTGTGAAAGTTTCTCAGGTGATCTCTTCCCTTAAGTTAAAAAAAAAGAAGAGCCATAACTGTACTGCGGAGACCCATAGGGTTGTGAGACATTGATGCTTCCACATTTTCTAGACAGTCGGCTCACATATGGTGGTAAGGTTGTCAGCCTTACACGCCGGCTGCCCTTTACCCCGCAGGAAGATTCCTGGTACTCATTTCTCTTAGAGGCTGAGTCACCCCCAGGACCATAGTGTGGCTGGAAGGATTAGGTCGATTGAAAAATCTAGTGACTGCATCAGGAATTGAACCAAAAATCTTCCAGCTTGTAGCATAGTGCCTCAACCAACTACACTTATCGTATGGCTCCGTTCCATTAAGTATTTCTTCTATTTTTTGCAAAGAAAACATTCTGTGAGGTCTTAACCCTGTGCCAGAAGCAACCAAGAGTCAGTATGAAAATTAATAACAACCCTGTTATGCAAACACAGGATGCTAAATATTTAAGAATGTACTTGTACAGAAGATTGACATGCAAAAACCATGTAGAGAAGACAGCTGGGGGGGGGGAACTAAATATTCTGAAAACTTTGTGATTCTGAAAAGGCTTTCAAGAAGCAAAGGGATAGTCCAAGATCTGTATTTAATGCTACATATCAATCAGTATTGAAATTAGCGTTTAGAAATAGTTGAGGCACTGTATCCTAATTTATACAGATGGTTCTGTCACAGACAGGAACAGAAATTTACTGCAAACTGTATAGTTTTTATGTCTGCTGGACAGCATTCCACTCACTTTGATGGTGAGACAGGCAATGAACACTACATTAATATAACTGTATGGTAGAACTGGGCCCTTTGAGAAGGCTGTTATATTCAGTGATTTAGTTTCAGCAATACAAACAGTAGTAAAATTGCACGTCCAAGGGCGATGTTAACAGAGAGCCATTCATCCAAAATAGTCTTGAAAGGTCATCAAAAAGATATAAAATTCTCATGTGGGTAATGAAACAGCAGAGCACTTAGCAATGAAGGGAACAAAAATCAATCAAACCTTTGGATGTAAACTGATATTTCGCTCTGACAAATTAAGAATAAAAAAATAAGCATTCAAGCTGACTTATCAAAGTATTATGCCATTCGAAGCCAGCATAAATCCTGGGATAATATAGTCACACAAATAGAATTCCTGATTTTCCAAGAGGATTTTAGTGAATTTTCACTGAATATTTGGCCATGATTGTTTAGTGGCTCGTTTTCAGATTATCAATTTATCCATCCCCAATGTGTTTATACAGTGAGGAAAACTCCATAATGAATAAAGACTATCTTAAAAAGGTACTGTTCTAATACTAATAATAATAATGTGATAATATTGTGGAGGAAAACTCCATTATGAATAAAGACTATCTTAAAAAATGTACTGTTTTAAATACCAAGATTAATATTGTGATAATTTTTTTTTAATTCGCTTGGTGGGGGGGTGGAGTTCAACTGGGTCCACTTGTCACAGTGGCCACTGATTGGCCTATCGTAGCCTGCCCCGGGTGATTATGATGATGAAGAATTTGGTGGAATGAAGATTGGCAGGGGAAATCCCAGCGCCACTTTGTCCACCATAAATCCAACTTGACCGAACCCGGGCCGCCGCATTTGTGCATTTGGGGAAATTTTATACTGCAGAAACGTAGACTCTGGTCATGAATCCCATGAGGATGCTAGACACAAATTCTGTACAGTTCTATTGAACCATAGATGTTTGGGGCTTACGGTTATTTTATTTAAGCAATTTTCTTCGCAAGACTCCGGAAACTCGTTACGAAATTCAATTTGGAAGATCTTGACGTTATTGGTAAACATTACTTTTCCCCGCGAACACTATACGGAGAGGGTACCTAAACCGAAATAAGAACCGACTTAAGACCAATCTATAAGTCATATTAAAAAGAGGAAATAAAACCCGCTTCCCATTTTCTGGCAGTTACCGCAGTTACCGTCACGGAACAATGACAGTGTTCAGTTGGCCAGCTTGTTTTATATGTCTACAATATGATATATCGATTGTAATTGAAATAGGAAAATTGCCGTTGGGTTTGAGGTCTTCACAGCAATGTTTATGAAGAGTTCTACCTTGCGGAACTGTGGAACTTGTGGAACATAGTTATAGGGGTCACAGGGCTACACAGCCATACCCCAGAACTCTTCATGACATCTTTTTACGTTCATGCCTCGATGCTATAGGTATCGATTCTACATAGTGAGAACTCTTGCAGATTGTTGGTTATATGCACAGGCAACCAATTGCATGTTTTTAAAATATTGTGCTTAAATAACAATGCACAATGCATTTCTGAATTAAACTGAGCAGTAGTTTTCTGTCTATTTGCCTTGATGTACTTAATGCATTCGAATCTTTTCCATGGGCCTGATCGGTCCGGATAATGCAACAGTACCAATAGGGCACGTTCACACACAGCAACATCGGTCGTACGATTCTTTTGCCGTACGATCTCCTTTTCACACTAGAGCGACTTTTATCCGTACCGAATCGCAGTTTTGATGAAGGAACATTGAATGATGGACCGAAAGCGCGTACTTGCTATGTGGTATTTTCACCGACGCCGAAAAAAGAGGCACAAGGAGCGCTGCTATCAACACCACCGAGTCCAATCACCGTACATCCAGTCCCCGCACCTGAGCACCTCTTCCGCGTCTGAACTGTGGACAGAAACTTCTTTGGGTGAGGTGGACAAACAATGTAGGAATTTTAAGTGTTTTCAGTGGGTTGGGAGCTGGCGTGGTATTGTTTGTTATAGGTATGAGTGTTTTGTTGGTTAGGTTTTCAGATAATACTAGGTTGTTGATCCGTGATTTTAGGTCAGTCAGGTGTAATCACTTCATTGACGAAAGTTTGTCTGATTTTAATGGTATTAGCTTCAAACCTGAATCAGAATTTTGTAGAGAAATGGCAAGCTAATGTACAGTGTGTGTGCTGCAGTGTTAATAGTAGCTGCGTTAATTACATTTGGAATTGTAATCCTAAGTGTGGAATAATTATAAAGAATTTCTGCCGTAATTGGAATTAGGTGTACATGTGACTTGTTTCTTTTCTGTTATGACTTATTACGTTTATTTGTACACTGCCTTATTGCACATATGCGGATAATCTGACTAGGAGCCGGGATAGCTCACTTAGTATAACGATTAAGGAGTGTATGGCAGTTGAATTGGGCTTCGATTCCAAGAAGCGACAGTTGATTAAACCCTTCTTCACAGCGTTAGGATTGACACCGGAGGGGACCTAGCCCCCTGTCAAATATATGAAGAGGGTTAAGTGGCGAGATCGTGAATCTGACCACTGGCTTTGGTGTGATGCCATTCCAAGGTTAAGAATTCTGTACCTCCATTCCCCATTACGTTTTTATGACGTTCTTAATTATGCACAAGGACACCTCTTTCATTATTGTGTTGAGAAATAGCAAGCCAATGTTATATGTGTGTGTGTGTATGTTGTTTATAGTGTGTCATTTTACAACCCTTTCACATAGTTCATGTAATGAATATGTAAGTTTACTGGGGAAGCTGTGAATGTCTGTGTACTCCTTTAATCATTGTTACTGTGTTATTATTTCATTGACGTTGGTCTGAAAAGTAAGGGGTCTACATTGAAATGTGATAGGCATAGTTAATTTATTGTTTACCCACATCTAGTGCCTGGGTTAATGGTGGAGCTGTACCTCCGTCCTCCATATCTTTTCTTGGTGTGTTGCTTAGTTAAGTACAGGGATAACTTTGCCTTTCTGTGGGAGTTCGTATAGCAACTGACTAATGAGTTGGATGGCTGAGGGGTTGGAGTTTCGAGTCATGGTAGGGACAAGATTTTCCTCTTCATGTTGTGCAAACCGGTTATGGGACCCACCAAGCCTCTTATCCAGTGGGTACCAGGGGCTCTTTTTCCAGAAGTAAAGCGTCTGGGGCTTGAAGCTGACCGCCATATTCAGCTGGTATCAATGTCAAGAATACATGTATCCATACACCCACTACTCCATATGCCTTCACGGTATAGTGCTTAACTGATTAAGTACAGGGACAACTTTACCTTTTAGTGACCCATTATTTACTTGAAGTTCAAATGAAAGTTCATCTGCTTCTCCATAGTATGAAAGACTTGTGGATGGTATAATATCTACAATGCATGAAGATCGTTGCTTTGTATTTTGAATGTCGTTTGATGTGGTGTATATTTACTGTATTTTCTTATTCTTCTTCATTGTGTTACCATGTTGTCCTAAGAATTATACTGAGGTTACAGGGTACTTATGTGCCCTTACAGACATTGGAACATTGGAACAAGACACTTAAATAGCAGATAATACAGGTTGCATAGGAATCCTGTTTTTGGCTGTAATTTATTTTTCTTGCAGGTGCAATTTAGTATGCAAGAAACACATAATTGGGTGGGAGTAATGAATTGAAGATATGGCAGGGCCAAACCAACTTTCACCAGACATGAAATAGGTCATGATCATCAGAGAAGCAATTTTTTTTTCTCCCCCGCTAATTACAAGAATAGTTGTATAAACTTGATCAGTAGATTCCAGAGAGATTCAGTGATTTGACTGTAGTAAAATGTGAAATTCTTAATGTTAAAAATTAAATCTGAATTAATCTGTTGGGATACTGACACATGCACACCATTGAGGCTTTATAACTCTTAAAATATCCTTTAAAAAGAAAAATGTTGAGAGAGGGATACAAATTTTAAATAAGTTCCAGGCAGAATTAATAGAGCATACATTACTCAGGATTACTGGGATTTTGGACTTTGTCCAGTGTCTTTTGTTCTAAAGAATGCAATGTTTTGGAACTGGTCTGTTTCCATCTCAAGTGAGGGGGTGAGAGACATCTACCCTGTTGGGTTCATTTGAAGGCTGGGCTTAGTCAAATGATTGAGATAAGCTCTTTCTAACAGTACCAATAGAGCAGGTGTGTCCTACCCCTTCACCCAAGGATGTAAACAGATCCAGTTTCTGAAGCATTGTGTTCATAGTGTGCTTTAGAATACCAGTGAAAGGAATGAGTCAAAACCCAGTAATCTTGAGTGTTGTACACCATCTATTTATTATTTATTTACTTCATATCCATGGATCATCATACATGATATAGGACAAGTCAAATACTTTACAATAATAAATAATAATAATATACGAAGATAATACAATGATTCTAATAATAGAACTGATATAATCATTTAACACACAATGCCGCTGTATGCCTCAAGACCCGATCCTTCTATCCCAGCAGAAAATACCCTGGTATCCTTGATCTTGTTCCTGTAAGAAAAAAATACAGAACAAGGCAGTAGGCTTTCCTATAACATGTACTAATATTAAAATCTACAAGTTAATTATTCTTGAAATATATGTTTACAAGTGATTAGAACCAGGATTTGTCCCCAAACAAGAGAAACTCGTCTATGCTATAGAAACAGTGATCAAGTAGGAATGTTTTCAAAGTCTTTGTAAACTTTTATAGTACTGGTATCTCTTTAATATACTGTGGCGGTTGATTTAACATACAAAGTCCATTATTATTGAAATTGTTTTTGTATACACTCATATTACATGGCACTATGAACAAGTCCTCTTTTCTCCTTGTATTGTGCGAGTGTATTCCTGAATTGGTTAAGAGCGGAGAGAAAGTTTTTTATTTCCTGCATCAGTACCCAGCCCTTCCATTGCAGATGCAAGAAAATATTTTCCTTTCTATGGTTGCAACCAAACACATCGTTAACTGAGATAAAGAGTGCATTCGGTTTTCTGCGAGTTCGTAATGAATTCAAATATCATAATTTCGTTTCATTATACAGTGACGATGAAATCTTGTTTGGAAGTGGTGAAATTGAAAGGCAGCTGAAGTGCAAGAAATATGGCTTTGGACTGAATTCTCCGGTGCTACGAGGAGTACCGTTCAAAGGCGCGGTTCAGTTATATGATTGGATAGGGGCTTATATATACATGAAAAAGCCAATAAAAATGTACATACATTGAATTTTACTATATTTAAAAATAATTGTTTAGAATTGTGCATGCACTTCTACTAGCAAGATTTAAATGCCCTAATGCACAAATATATGTACTTTGGTCATGATGGCTGTACTTTTCAGTGTACCGATATGTGCGCTTTGGACATTAGAGGTTAAAGAGTTCAGTGTAGCATGCCCACTGTGTGAATAAATTGTAAAGTTACCCCTGTGCTTAATTAAGTAACGTAGAATGGAAGATACAGCCTCTGTGGTCTAGTAGTCAGAGTTCCTGGCTACAGATCCAGAGGTCCAAGTTTGATTCCTGTCACTACCAGATTTTCTGTGTAGTGGGTCTAGAACGGGGTCCACTCAGCCTCGGGAGGATAATTGAGGCGCTATTTTAAAGAAATAGGGGCTCCGGTCTAGAAAACCGAAATTAACGGCCGTAGGGATCCGTTGCGCTGAACATGTCACCCTCTATCCCCTAAGATTGGCACTAACTTCGCCAACAAGCAGCGTTTGCTCGGTCGGTATAGTTCTCTTGCGGACTAAAACCAGAGAGTTTGCTTGTTTTATAGAATGAAAGGAATGTAGGAGAAGGGGGAAGTTAACTGTATGAAAGTTCATATGGCAAGTGATAATAATTTGCATTATCTTCTCATTGGATGTTCTGCTAGTACTTCATTAAATCAGGAGAATGACTGGATTTTAAAAAGCTGGTTACGCTTGGTACAGTTTCCTTAACCTATGTAGAGTGGATGTTTGTTCTAGTAGCACCACTAAAAGAACAGCTGTCCAGTCTGGATTCTGCAGTTCACAGAATGGATAACGAGAACCCTCTTGTGCAACCTGAAACTATTGTTCTTCCAACTATCAAAGAAGAATATGTGGTAGGTATAGGTGATGTTGTGTCTTTTGATACCATCCTGCATGTTTCTCCTCTGAAATTACTGGACTATATTTTGATGAAATTTGGGTTCTGTACTTATATCAGTTCTATACATTCTGTACTTTATATGGTGGTGTACACATGAATTGTATACCTTTTTACTGTAACAGCACTCTGAACTTAATGACAGGGATGGAAACAAAATAAGTTTGAGTATGTTTAAGGTCAGGTTTTTGTAATCTACATTTTGCAGATGTTCAGTGAGGACACTATATGTGACCCGGTGTTTATATCTGTATTTGATTCCAGTTCACAAGTGAACGGTAACCATAGTTACTGCAGTTATTATACGAACAAGTGCCAGCAAAGCAGTAGCCAATGACAGCACATACACAGCATCCTTGATGCAACCCCTCCCCCATCAAAAAATTCAGTATGAGTAAGGTCAGGCTAACAAGGTGGCTTATATCTGCCAGTCCATTTCTGTGCAAACTTTTGACTGAAGTCCATCACTTTGTGACAGTCCAAACCTTTTAAAACTCTTCAGTGGACGCTATGTTCCTCTTTAGCCATTTCAATAGAGTGACTGATTTATTGGGGAGACGGATCCATTAGCAAGTTCTGATTTGCTTTTTGCATCTGAACAAAAATAACTGCCTTGTTTTGTTACCTGCAGCTTGGGTGACCGCAAAAGGGACGCGGCCATCACGAAAGGCAAGTCTGTAGTTTGCCGAAGATGCAAATTTTGTTTCCCTTATAGGTAGCTATGATAAAAGTGTCTTCAGAAGGGTGTAATTGGACCCTAAACTAAGAAATAGCCGCTTTCACGTGTGGGGTTCCGGGTTCAATATCTTTGGATCTCTTTATTCTAAAAGTTCAGTATGTGATGGTCTAGTGCTGATGGTATGATGAATTGGGAGTTAAAATCAGCCATTGGGAAACTATTCTTGTCTGGGAGAAAGGCCGTCGGGTCAAATCCTATAGAGGGGATGAAGCGACGCTCCCACGGCATAGAGTTGGCAGAAGGACTTGGTGTTTTGAATCCATCAGAGGCAGACATCATTGCGCTGCACTCTCCAAGTTTATCTAAATTATCAGTCTTTATTTGGTTCGAGTAATCTTTGATAATAATAAAAAAGGGCACGTTACTCCATACTTGCCAATAAAGTTATTGAAATAAAGAATTTGTGGAGAGCAGAAATAGTGTCTTTGATTTTTAGCAGTGGACTGGTTTTAAATGTGCAGTTTTCCCGTTGCCTCAGTTATTACCATGACATGATCCTGCGAAGAGTCAAGTGGTCTATTGAAGCCGGCAAATAAATACAATAATAAAAAGGGGACGGTTACAACTTGCTTGTGGAAATGTGGAGATCCTCTGTCTGGCTGAAACAGGGTCTTATCAAGATCATTGCTTTGCTGCTACCTGCTCCATGCTGTTATGTTGCCAGGTTTATTCTTCGACCCTGAAGACTGAGGTCACATGTTACTTGGAAAGGTTTCGTAGATAGATTCTTCAGGACCCTTCTCTTCCACATAGGCATGAGGAATTGATATGACATTGTACACTGGGCATAACTCAGTAACCGCCTGAAGTTTAGCAGACATTTTGTGGGTCACCTTATGTAAGATACTTCACACAAAAATGGTTCTCCTTTCACATCTTGGCCAGGACACTGGCCTTCCTGACTGAAGTATTTCATGGTTTTCCTCAGTCCTCAGCAGATGCTGGGATAATACTTGATTAGGCCATGGCCGTTTTCTTTGAAGTCATGTTTCATTGGTCACCCTACCATCTGATGCTATGTAGTCTCGGTAGTGAAGGTGGTGCATCATTTAAAATGATTAACAGCACAGGATAAAGGAAGTTTTAAATATCAGCAGACTGACATCCTGCTGAGGGAAATAGGCTGCATTCGGAATTATGTTGAAATCCATTTTGTTAAAAGGTGAAATATACCAGTTTTTGCATCTGTTACTGAGCCCTTCTTGAGGAGCTGCCAATTCTGCAGCTGCTCAAGAATTACCCATCATTTATGGAACCCAAGAGTTCATAACCATGTTCACGAGAGCCTCTACTGGTCCATACCTTGAGCCAGATCAATCTAATCCATGCCATCCTATCTCTCTAAGATCCATTTTAATAATGTCAACCCACCTATGTGTTGGTCTTCCCAGTTGTCTCTTTCCTTCTGGCTTTCCAACCAATATCCTATATGCAGTCCTCTTCATTTGTGCTACATGTCCTGCTCATCTCATCCTCCCTGACTTGATCATTCTAATTATACTTGGAGAAGAGTACAAGTTGTGAAGTTCCTCGTTATGCAGTTTTCTCCAACCTCCTGTCACTTCATCTCTCCTCGGTCCAAATATTCACCTCAGAGACCAAGTTTCACACCCACACAGAATCACAGGCAAAATTATAATTTTGTGTATTAACATTTTTACGTTTTAGATAGCAGAGGACAAAGTAAAAGTTTCTGGTCTGAACAGTAGCAAGCATTACCCAGGTTCAATTTCGTCCTGAATCAGGTTTCGATTTGTTATCATCGTTCCCAAATATCTGAACTGTGCAACATTTTCAAAACATCTGTTTCCTATTTTTATGTCATGATTTTTCCCCGCATTTTGGTGATGAGACAGCAACATATACTTAGTTTTCTCTGTGTTTACTCCTAGACCAACCTCCTTACTTGAGTTAGTTAAAGTTAAAGTTTGCATCTGTTAGCCTTGTTATATGTTATTGCCAAGTGTTTATTTTTAAACAAAGGAAAATGTGAAACAAGAAGAGGTGGAAGATGAAACATACATTGAACAGGAGCCAGAAGTAATGGTGAAGGTGGAAGTAGAGGATGATGTGACAGTTAAAGAGCAACCACAACCTCTGACCCAGGAATATCTGCTGGAACACACAGGGTAATGATTGTTCTTCTGCTTCTTTCAGTTTATAACACTGCACAATCAGGGGGTACAAATGTTACACAGGAAATAGTCTTTTATGTACAGTGTCATCGTCCTTGAGCCTTCCACAAACCATCAAGCAACTCTGACAGAAGAGTGCTTTATTACACGTGCCCAACTGGACTGTAGTGGCTGATCACTAACAGAAATGACAAGCCCATAGCCCACCATATGAATAAAATCCACATAGACCATCAGCAGACTGGAAATGCCACGTGTTATGTTTTCAGAAGAATGTTAAAAGTGCAGCGCCGATTTCATCATTTGACAAAAAGAATACCTGAGTCAAAAAAACATTAAATGCTGAATGAAGAGAAATTGGATGAAATCAATGCTGGGCTTCAACTTTTTCATTGATAAACCCCAACAACTTGCACAGGAGAATGAAATGTCAACTTTACTTTGTTTTTGAAAAAGAGCTTTAATGTGTGAGTTAAAACTTTTCTTGGAGGTCCCAGGAATATTTGCATGACAGAAGAGGGCATTTCCAGCATCTTCCATAACCTAGGTAAGTTTGTTTATAATTTGATGGGTTACAGGCTTGCCAACTCTGCTAGTGGTCCTAGTTTTCTCAGTCAAGCTAGGTAAGAGGAGCGTTGGACTCTGCCATCTGAGCGGATTAACAATTTTTGGAATGCTCAAAAGATTATCTTAATGTATATGCAGACAAATATGAATACATAGGACTCCTTTGGAATTTTCTGGGTTCAAGTGTTATCCTGCAGACTATCATGACAGGCATTTCATATGTTTTTTCAGTCCCTCTAGGTAAATTTTAAAACATGTCATGACTGCATTGGTCCATATCCATGCCAGTTCAGCATTCATAATCGTCATAACATTTGATGCTATATAACAGGTACAGTGGATGAAGCGGTGCTCGCTTGATTAAGAATTGGTCACTATAAATGGTAGCCTTCTAGTAGGCTACTCTGGAATGATACTGTCAAATTTAAGTGGCATTCACAATGAAAGATTAGATTGTGTTTGAAGAAAAGTACTATGAAAAATATTTGGGTGTAAGAAAGAGGACAAAAAAAAATTATATAATGAGGAACTTGATGTATTGTACGTCTTGCCTGTTGTTTGGGTGATTAAATCAGAATTTGAGAGGAAAATATGAAACTGATATAAAATTTTGGTTGGAAGACCTGACTGGAAATGACCATTTATGAGACCCAGACTTAGATGAAAGAATAATATTAAAATGAATCATTGAGAAATAGGTTGTATAGATGTGGACTGGATTTAACTGGCCTGTAACAGGATCCAGTCTAGAATGTTTGTGAACCTGATGAAAATTCATGTTCCATAACATAATTAAATCAGGTGATTAATTTTCAAGGCAGACACTGTGCCGCAGAATTAGTTTATTGGTCATTCATTGAATCAGTTAATGTACCCCTATTTTGCAAGTGCTCAGTGTTTCACTTCTGTGTGCGAAATGTGTATGCTCTGTGTTCAACATTAAGAATGAAATGTTTGTTACTGCTTCAGGAAGGTAAAATGTGATTTTGTAGTTAGGTTTGTAATAGAAGATTTACTATATTTAATGGCAATCCTCTTGTGTGAAGAACTTAATTTGGTGTGAAGTCAAAAGTTTAGAATGATTTTAAGAAATAGAAAAATTTATTTTACATGAAGTGTGCACCGTGTCTATTGGAACAGGGTCATCCAACTTCAAATTATTGAGGGATCACATTGTACTACTACCTTATGAGCCATGTTATGAAATATGTAGTTTTTTTTTTCTTTCCAGTAATCCAGTACAAATATCGACCCTGTAAGGTTCAAAACATTTATTTAAATTTAATATATGTGTAATACTACTAAAAATTAGAGAAATTCATCAAATTTGGCTTGCACAGAATAGAGGAAGTACCCACCTGAATTCTTTTCAGTGTGCATTTTGGACAGATGCTCTCTTTTACAAGGGTGGGTACATGTAAATTTGTTATGATAGAGATAAGTGGGAAAGAGGTTCATCTGTAGTCAACATCATATCAAGTCCTTACAAATTTTATGGTTTGTCAGTAAGATTGAAGAAAGCGTTGGTACTTACTTGGGGACTGTACTCACAGACCACACAGAACCAGCTGGCAGGTTGCATGATGCCTGTTCACAACAGATTGGATGGCCCTGTATTAGGGTACTTTTTGGAGTTTTGCTCAGAGGCTATCACCATTAACTGATTTCCACGTTATGCAACATATATGAAAAATATTTTAATTTTCAAAATGTCCGTTTTCTTACAGTGACAATGGAGAATCTACTCAGATAGCCACAGTTGAATTTTTTCAAACGAACAACGTGACTGGTAATGTTCACACCGTCCCAATATATCATTGTAAAATATGCAGAATTGGGTTTACTGAGTCAAAACTGTTCAACAAACATTGCCGCAGTGAACATGGGCAGACTAAGGTTATACACAGATTTAACTGTGCATTTTGTGGCAAGAATTTTATTGATGAGCAGAAACTTCGTAAACACCTGCGTGCGCATACAGGAGAGAAACCATTCACCTGTGAAATTTGTCAGAAACATTTTGCTCAGAATGAAAACCTTCAGGTGAGCAAAAGAATAAACCTAATTCTATACATTTTATGATAATTTGTAGGCATGTGAAAGTATTGATTTTTTTTTTAGATTGAGTGAAGCAAGAAAATACCTCAATTTGATTTTTCAGCACTGAATTTTTCTGATAACTGCTTTTGCTTTACCCAGTAGCATACAAGCTACCTCACTATAAAAATTCTAAGGGTTGGCAGTGTTAGCACCAGTCATCTTGTCTATAAGAACTATTTTCTGTGCCCTTGGTGAAAAAGGACATAGCCTTAGAATTATTTTTTTAATATGTGTAATGTCCTAGCGGCGTAGGGGGGACATGGAGGTATCCCTCCCGCTGCTGCTGCCGCCGCTGTAATGCCGTGGTACAGGGGGGGCGTGGAGTCAGCCCGCCTCTGTCCCCACTGTAACTCCGCATGTAGGGGCCGTGGAGGTATCCTTCCTCACCTCCACTAGTTATGTCGTAAACTGGTACTCCTGGTAACGTCGCGCCGTCGGGGGTGTGCAGGTACCCCTCCTTGCCTCCACTGGTTATGCTGTAAGGCGTTAACGCAACCATCCTAGCTTACCCTTAGCTAGGATTCTCCTATATCGGAGTTTCCTTCTGTCATACAAGCTGCCACCATCTATTTTCTGTTCTTTCAATTGTTGGTACTACTCCCTGGCATATAGTCTTAGCTCCTTCTTGACCACTCCGCATATGGTTTACAGGTAGCCAC
>NW_019739219.1:554874-579064 GCF_002891405.2 Cryptotermes secundus | reverse complement strand
CCCGCCTCTGTCCCCACTGTAACTCCGCATGTAGGGGCCGTGGAGGTATCCTTCCTCACCTCCACTAGTTATGTCGTAAACTGGTACTCCTGGTAACGTCGCGCCGTCGGGGGTGTGCAGGTACCCCTCCTTGCCTCCACTGGTTATGCTGTAAGGCGTTAACGCAACCATCCTAGCTTACCCTTAGCTAGGATTCTCCTATATCGGCGTTTCCTTCTGTCATACAAGCTGCCACCATCTATTTTCTGTTCTTTCAATTGTTGGTACTACTCCCTGGCATATAGTCTTAGCTCTTCCTTGACCACTCCGCATATGGTTTACAGGTAGCCACGTAATCCCTTAATTTGATCCTCAACAATATGATTTATGAAAGTTTTTCAGTAAAAATATTAAGTTATGAAGATGTAGTTACATAAGAATTTTTGATCCCGGGTCTGGTCAAGTGGGATTTGTGGTGGACAAAGTGGCGCTGGGGCAGGGTTTCTCTGAGTACTTCGGTTTCCCCTGCCAATCTTCATTCCACCAATTGCTCCACAGTCACCCTCACCTATCATCTAGGGCTGGTACAATAGGCCAGAAGTGGCCGCAGTACAAGGGACTTGGTCCCACCCCACTAACAATAAAAAAAAATGAAAAAATACATAAGAATTCGAACATCAAGGTACATCGAGACAGAAAAGAGAACATTTAATTTTTGTCACTCCCTGTATTGGTGTCCATGTGAATAACACTTAAAAACTTCAGTTGACAAAGAAAGAATTTTGTGATTTTAAATTAGCTGTAGCTTAGTTGGTACAGTAACTAGGCTGTGGACTGGACGCTGAGGAATGGAGTTGGATTCCAGACGGGCCAGAGATTCTCTTTTCTCCATAATACCTAGCCTGGCTCAGGAGTCCGGCCTTCTATGCAGAGGGGGGCTGGCAATATATCTGTATGTCTGTCCCCATTAACAATTTTGGAGCCAATTGGTGTTATTTAACTAGTACACATTTACAGTTTTAAATATTGTATTTTAACCTTTTCATATATATGTTTAAGTGCTTACCCATTATTGGTATCATAATCTACCATTTGAACATATATGGTACATCAGATTTGATTGAATGGTGGATACCTGTATGTTAATGCCATTGTATTTGCTGTCTTAGTCTAGTTTAATTTATGTATTGTGTTTGAGGTTCATATGCGTACCCACAGAGGGGAGAGGCCTTACACCTGTGACGCCTGTTCACGGAGTTTCACAACGAGGTCAGCACTGGTGACACATTACCGCACTCACTCGGGTGAGAGGCCATACCAGTGTCCTGAGTGTGGTAAAGCTTTTACAACAAGCAGCTACCTTCTTGTGCATCGTCGCAGTCATTCTGATGAGAAACCTTTTCAGTGTGAACTTTGTGAGAAGTACTTTAAGACTCGCCAATTAGTGAAGAAGCATCAGGTGTCTCATACTGATCGAAAGTTTGAATGCGGTGACTGCAAAAAGACTTTCAAACAGAAGAAGTCATATAAACTCCATTCCAAGATAGGTTGCCGTGTTGATAAGGAGTTCAGGTGAGTTCATGAGTTTATTATATGAGTCTCCACAACAGTGAAATATTTGTTCAGCACTTTATTCACTCAGATACTTTAACTTTTTGCAAAACAATACATTTTACAGTTTTTCTTAAATATTCTGTGCCTTGGATACTTTTTATATGTTTGCATACAGTGAATGAAAAGGTAATGTCTTTCTGCTCGTTTCATCCTCAGAATTACTGTAGTAGATTTTGATGAAATGTTGTATTGATGATTTCCATTGAAATTTGCCGACAAAATTATTTCATGTTAAAAATCCAGTCACATAATTTGATCCAAGATAATGTCACGATCACCAGTATGTCACAATGGTGGTTTTTGTTTCATCCTTATTTTTACGCGAATTAAAATATATGTTGGAGCCAGATAACCCAGTGAGTATACCAATGGGCTATGCGCTGGACAGCTGGGGTTTGATTCACAGCAGGGGAAAGACATTTTTCTCTACCCCACAACATCCAGATTGTCTCTGAGGCCCACCCATCCTCCTATCCAGTGGGTACTGGGGTCAAAGCAGCAAGGGGATGAAGCTGACCACTCACCTCAATCCAGTGCCAGGGTCAAGAATGGTGGAGCTATACATCCACTGCCCCATAACGCCTTCATGGCGTAGTGCTTAATTAGTTAAGCACGGACAATTTTACCTTCTCTTACCTCATTCATTTGTTACATTTCAAAATCAGAGACTCATATAGATGTAATACGAGTTGGAATGAGCACAAAATATAGGAATTATTTTCATTTTGTAGGTGGAGTAAGGTTGATTTTGAGCAGATGCAAGGGATTTTTTTCTTGACAGCATCCAATTAACTGTGGGGCCAACCCGGCCTCCTATATAATGGGTACTGGGGACTTTTTCTTATGGGGTAAAGCAGCATGGGCTATGAAGCTGATCACTCACATCCATCTAGTGCCAACTGGTGGAACTATACCTCCACTCTCTTGTACATCTTCGTGACATGGTGCTTAATAATGCACAGGGGAAAATTTCACTTTTATATTTTTACTCTGTAGGCACAGTAAATTTAAGTCTAGCAATGAGAGGATAGACAAAGCTGATAGATTGTACTGTTATGTGATTTAATATCCATAGGCAATGTTATATTGAATTCTTTTACTGACTGTGTAGCTGCCAGAAAAACTGTGTAAGATTTGAGGCTTTCACGACGGTGACTATGAAGAAAGCAGTCTTCTGGGATTTGGCACCGTGTATATGTGGTGTTAACCGACGTTTCGGAGGAACGTATCGCCCCCATCTTCAGGGTNGAAACGTCGGTTAACACCACATATACACGGTGCCAAATCCCAGAAGACTGCTTTCTGCCAGAAAAACTGTTTGCCATTTTATGCAGTTCAGTTTCCATTCATAAATATTATCTGTTTATTTTCTTTGCAGATGCAGCTACTGTGGGAAGCGGTCTGCTGACAGGAGTGGCTTGACCAGACATCTGCGACTGCACACAGGGGAGAAACCTTATGCATGTGATGTGTGTGGTGCACGCTATTCTGATTCAACTGCCCTAAAAAGCCATAAAAGGAATCATACATCAGAGAAACCTTATCATTGCGATGAATGTAATCTATTCTTCAAGTCTCCTAATAACCTGAGTAGACATAGGAAGAACATACACTCGAAGAAACCAGAATAAAGTGATGTGACAGTAATGCATATAAAGATAAATTTCTTACAGATATTTCACTGATGTTAATTCTCTTCTCGGGTTGCTACACCATGTTGTCATGGGCTGTTGCCAATGTTTCATAGGTACATGCTGCCTCGCTCCTCAGGGTTGAAGTATGTAGGTTGGTGAGTTGCTGTATGTGTGTTTATATATATAATTCTGTTTTGAAAGGAAAGGGGGCATGGTGTGCAGAAACCTACCGTCTCCTCACTGTGATTTCCCCACCATTCGCCCACAGTATGAGTTAAGTAGCAGTTTCTCTGGCGAGCACTTGGTTGTCAGCTCAAGAACATCAGTTGTTGAAGGTTTGATTGATGTGTCATTTTCTTGGCCTTTAAAAGGGCTGGCTGTACAGAAGTTCGTGGACCTTTATTCCTGCTGACATACGAGGTGTGTTCAAAAAATGACGGGAATTTCCGTATTTTGGAAAAAATATTTATTCATTCGTCTACATTAATGTTGTCGCCTTCAAAATAGTCCCCATTCGATATTATGCACTTACGCCAGCGCTTCTTCCAATCATCGAAACACTTCTCAAACTCGATTTTTGGGATAGCCTTTAGCTCTTTCAGCGATGCGCTTTTAATGTCATCTATGCTTGTAAAACGACGGCCCTTTAAGGTTCTCTTTATTTTTGGAAATAGGAAAAAGTCACACGGAGCCATGTCTGGCGAATATGGAGGCTGGGGCATCGTTACAGTATTGTTTTTGGCCAAGAATTCACGAACAAGCAACGAAGTGTGAGCAGGTGCATTATCGTGGTGCAAAAGCCATGAATTGTTTTTCCACAAATCCGGGCGTTTTTTTCGGATTGCCTCACGCAAACGGCGTTGAACTTTCAGGTAGTACTCCTTATTGACCGTTTGACCTTGAGGCAAGAATTCATGATGCACTATGCCATTAAAATTGAAGAACACAGTAAGCATAACCTTCACGTTCGAACGCACTTGTCGAGCCTTTTTCGGTCTTGGCGATCCAGGATGCTTCCACTGAGACGATTGAGCCTTAGTTTCAACGTCATATCCGTAAACCCATGTTTCGTCACCTGTTATAACACGTTTCAGTAATTCTGCATCATCGTTGACTTCCTTTAGTGATTCCTGAGCAACTTCCATTCGCCGCTGTTTTTGTTCAAAATTCAGCAATTTTGGAACAAATTTTGCTGCCACGCGTTTCATACCCAAAACATTCGAAAAAATTTCATGGCATGAGCCAATCGATATGCCAACATCATCAGCGACTTCTCTGATTGTGATTCGGCGATCATTCATAATCATTGCTTTCACTTTTTCCACGTTTTCATCGGTTGTTGATGTGCTGGGGCGTCCGGGGCGCTCGTCATCTGCAACGTCTTCACGGCCATCTTGGAAACGCTTATACCACTCGTAAACTCTTGTTTTACTCATAACAGACTCACCATAGGCCTTTGTTAACATTTCACACACTTTGTAACACTTTATTTCATTTTTTACGCAAAATTTGATACAAATTCTTTGATCCATTTCTTTTAACAAACGAAAATCGCCAAGCTCATAAAAACACGTCTAACCTTAGCGGCTGCCACAGACAAAGTAAGCAATGAATACAGCTGAAAATTTTATTGTACTTCAGGGGCATGTATACCAACATAATAAAAAAAAAATTTTGACAATTGGACTCTCCAAACCCGCGAAATTTTAAAATTCCCGTTATTTCCTGAACACACCTCGTAGGTGCACAAATTCGCACACTATCCTACTTTCTACCATTTTTCTCAAAACAGTGCTGTGTATATGTAAAGCTACTCTCCATCACATACTTTTACCCTGAAGGTGGAAGCAGCATGTACCTCTGAAACATTTACAACATTGTGTGCACACAACCACACATGTAAAAACTCTAGAAAAGAGTTAAGGTCAATAATTAATCACCATGAAAGTCTGAAATCAGCAAAGACAATTGACTATATTGATCTGAAAGATATCCGTTCCTCTTCTAACGGGAAGATTTTAGGGACAAGTGATGTTACTGCTTATGCAGATAATATTTGCAAGGAATGTGTAAGGTAGTTCATGGTTTCCCATGATCATGGCATGTCATTAAATTTCTGTTTACAAATAATAGGCACAATAACTGTGAACACTATAAAAAATATATAATTCTTAAAACTTATGTACAAATTGTTACTAATGACACTTAGTACCATGTAAGTAAACAAATTTGTGGAACAGTATCCTTCTTGAGAACCTAGTCACTCTGATCATCAAGAAATTTCCTGCCTTTTATGGACCTGAAAGTTCTTTACCATGATCACCTGAGTTTGCCACTGGTCCCTATACCGAGCCAAATGAATTCAGTCCATGCCCTCCCACCATATTTTTTTAAGATCACCCTCACATTTAACACTGCATATCATATTTCAAATAAATTGTCACTGAATACTACAAAAAGGATCAACCTGCATCCGCAGGATGATAACTAGTGTATCAAAACTAGAGGCAACAGTGTTAATCAGGCACCACTTTCTTCTGATGGATGGATAAAGTTTCCTTGGAAATATAGACTTTTGTCTGATAGTTATTGCAGTATTGCAATATAGAGAATAGTTCACTCAGGAGGCCTGGAATAATAATAATTATGAATTGTATAATAATTTACCATGGAAAACAAAATTTGGTAATACTGTGCGCTTTGTAATATTGACATGGTTTTCATAAGAAGGTTCATTTCTCCTATCCAGGATACATGAACTCACAGGACACACGTGTCCAGTTGCACATCTGAATTCAGTGTCTTCTGTAAACCAACTATATCTGCATCTAGCAATATGTTTTGTTTTCATTGGTAAATTATTGTATAATTTAAAGTCCATGATTTATTTTATCCGTCTTCTAGTGCATACATTTATTTATCCCCTCTTTTCACTCTCACTACATGTTTTGGCACCAATGTGCCATCTTCAGGTGCTGATCCAATCCACGACAAACTAATTCATTGCATGCCTTGTCTTTACATACTAAAATAACTAAAATATATATTTATCATATATACTGACAAATGTCAAGTGTTAAAATACTAAAACTGTACAGCATATTTCTTTCCTANAGAGTGCTCCAACAGAGGATGATAGACGTGACTCGCGTAATGAAACACGACGTAGGAAAGAAATATGCTGTACAGTTTTAGTATTTTAACACTTGACATTTGTCAGTATATATGATAAATATATATTTTAGTTATTTTAGTATGTAAAGACAAGGCATGCAATGAATTAGTTTGTCGTGGATTGGATCAGCACCTGAAGATGGCACATTGGTGCCGAAACATGTAGTGAGAGTGAAAAGAGGGGATAAATAAATGTATGCACTAGAAGACGGATAAAATAAATCATGGACTTAAATCAGTGCAACAGGACGCTAAAATATAACATTAATTTAAAGTCATTAATCTGGGGTGTCCTGAGGGTGAATCACCATGTACAGTTTCTAGCAAAGACTGGACTGATGTTTTATGCAGCAGTTTGCCATATTAGTGAATTTGCACATCATGAATGAATTATTTGTAATTTCTGGCACTGCATTAGTGTGATCACAAAAGATTGTTGTAATATACTGCATCCAGTGTCTCCCTGGTCTTATCCCAGCTTGGTAAAGGAGAGTACCAGTAGTCCGATGTGAGGGCACCCATGAGGTAGACTTACTACTGATGAGGGGCCATACACGAAACAGTGGGAGCGTAGTAATCCCACGTTCACAGATGCCAGATGAAAAATCTGTAGCATATCTGGTCAGAAGCTCCATATGTTGTAACACATGTAGTGTAGGGTAACTGATGAAATGTATAACAAATGGTAGCATATGAATTTCAGATTAGAGCATTTGGACACAGTTTTACCAAACTGGTCAACATGGCATGTTAATTACATTTCCGTGTGGAAGAAAATCTTCCAAATCTTTATAAACTAATCCATATTCAGTGATACATACCAAATTTCACATATCAAAATATCAGTACTGCCAAAATAGAAATAATACATGAAGGCTTTTCACATGCCTTTTGTTACTGTAAGAAGTACTAAAATAGTGAATAGAATTACAACAGCACAGCCAAACTGATTCCTATATATTAATGCATAAAAATGTGTTGGTTTGTTAATCTGCCCACAAACATTGAGGTTTCATATTGCCTACTATGATTGAAAAACTTCTATAGTATCAGGAAACCATTATAGAATTGTGTATAGAATAACATAATTTATACACAGCAGAATTAATGTGTAATTTAGTACATGTAGCTGGAAGACTAGGTATGAAAATTGAGGATATTAATGACATAACTAAATCTGAAATAATATTTTGTCATGTTCAAGCACAAAAGTTTTAATAGTTATGATTAGAGCATATGATTCTGTAGGTTTCTCACAAGAGATTAGTCATAGGGTATTTCATTTGGAAATTTTACATTGGCAGTCTTGGGATTCAAATGTGACATATGGTTGAGGTTGGGATGGTATTGAAGTTGGCCATTTCATGACTGTCAAGCCAGTGTCATTCTTTGATATTCATACAGCACATTAAGCCTTTCCCAATTTTCAGAAATTTGTATAACGAGGGGTATAATGAATAATTTTGTCTTGCCTTCCAGCTAAACTAATTCAATGGGGCCAAGTCTTTGAGAAGCCACCAGACACAGCTATTCAAGAATTTCACAATAATTCATGGAACCTGAAGGTTCATTACCATGGTCACAAGAGGCCACCACTGGTCCCTGTCCTGAGCCAGATGAATTCAGTCCATACAACCCAATCCTATTTCTGTAAGTTCCATTTTAATATTATCCATCTACATCAAGGTGTTCCTTCTGGCTTTCCCATAAAAGTGCGTATGCATTCTTCTCTCCCATGTGTGCTACATGCCCTGTGTACACCTCCTTTATGAATCCATGATCATTCTAATTACCTCAAGTGCCAAAAGTCATGGGATAAGTACATTGTATCATGTAGGACCCCCTCTAGCTTGGCAAAGTGCAGCAACTTGATGTGGCGTCTATTCCACAAGTGGGTGGAAGACTTCTGGAGAGACATTACACCATGTTGTCTGCATGGCTGCCCACAGCTTGTAGGTGCTGGATCTTGGGTGTGAATGAACCTCTCCACCATGTTCCATAAATGATTGCTTGGGTTCATGTCAGTCAAATGTGGTGGCCACAACATTTGTTGGAACTCTCAAGAATGCTTTCGAACCAGTTCTGGACAGCTGTGGCCTGATGAAATGGCGCATTTTCCTGCTGGAATATCCCGTCGTTGTGGGGTACATGAAGTCCATGCAGGACTGCAAATGGTCACCAAGCAGTGCAGTGTAGCATTCACTGGTCAATGACATGTTTAGGTGGACCAGTGGGCCTAACCCATGCCATGTGAACATACCCCACAACAGTATGAAACTACCATCTGCCCAAAACAGCTGGTATTATGATTTATTGGACCACACCACGTTTCCAGTCCTCCAGTTAGCGATGTCACAAGCCCAGGTGAGGCGCTGTGTTCAGTTTTGTGGTGTTAACAGAGGCACTCTGGTGGGACTTTTGCTCCTGTATCCCATAGAAGCTAAAGAATGCTGCACTGACCTGCTGCATATGCATCTGTTACCTCCTGCATTGCATGTGGATGTGATTTCAGCCAGTGTTGCTTGTTTGTTACCATGGAAAATTCTAGCTAGGCGCCTCTGGTCACGATCACGAAGCACCTGTGTTAACCACTGTGCTGTCCACAGTGGCTGGTAATGCCTCCCATGAGGTATTCCTAGCACGAACATGATACTGGATCGAGGAATGTTGAATGGCTGCACAACTTTGGAAATGGAATGTGTCGTCCATCTGGCACCCACTTTCATGCTTCATTCAAATTCTGATAATTGCCATGAGCAGACTGACTGGCACCTCACAACTGATACAGCTCTGGGTGTTCCCAAGCCGTCAAGGGACAGTGGCACCACTTAACAATAAATGTACATACTGCTGCCCCATGACTTTTGGCATTTGAGTATATATGTGCGGAAGGTTTAAAGTTATGAATCTCCTTATTATGCAGTTTTCTCTAGCCTCCTATTATTTCATCCCTCTTGGATCCAAATATTCGCAGCACACTTGCCTGTGTGTTTTCTTTGTCAGAGACCCATACAGATGTAACCAAATGTCAAAAAGTGCTTTGAACTTGGACAGATTCTTTGTATAAAGACCTAAGCTAGGTAAACGTACATGTTCACTGTGATGCTATTGGAAACATAGGCCCATGCATATTCGATGTACGTGTGACTGTTACGTTCAGAACATCAGTTTTTTCCATAGCATGGTCCGTGTACCATAGTACAGGGCCATAAATGAAAGAACTTCTGTCAAGATATACCTCATTACTAATGACCTGTAGGACCTGTCTGCTAAACTACTGCTGGTTCTCACCAGTACATTGATTCTCAGTTCTGAGTCCCACGTGGTCCTGTGACCTTATTTTACTCTCTAACGGTTATGGGAGCACACTTTAGAGGTCTTGTTTCACAGTCCTTGATGAAGCCTGAAAAATGGTTGGTCGGCAATTTTATATTTAAATGTTATTAATACTGTAAAGCGATATGCGTAATGTAACATTTTAAATGTCATTATTTTCACATTGGACCGGATATCATAGCTGTCAGCCAATGAAGTGCACAACTTCTCATCGTATTCTTCCAAACTGCTGAAGTTGCGCCTCCTTGTGTAACTTAATAGGCAATTTCAACAATCTTGATATTGGCTCTTTAGATCTTATTTTACTTCTTTCACCAATTTTGTAATATTATTAATCGGCTTTCCTGCATCTGGTTATCTTATTTTTGTGCTTGTATATATATTTTTTAATATTAAGTTTCATCTCTCTCCTTATGTGGGGTACATATTGCAAATAGAAATTAAATTCTAAGGTAAAGTTGTCCGTGTGCTTAACTGATGTATGGGAGAGTGGATGTATAAATCCACGTTTTCTTGACCTTGCCACCAGTTTGAGGTGAATCGCAGAGCCGTGGAACCTGACAACAAAGTAAAAATCCTTGGGCCGTTTCTAGGAGACGAATACGCAAACAATATTACAGCAAAGAATGCGCAACAATAGGGTGTCCATTGCTAGGCAATACATGGGCTGACACGCGTGACAACAGTACATGATATGCGTTGCTAAGCAGCGATTTGTGTTCTGTGGATGGTCCTTGCCGAGCCCATAAAAGGAGCAGTGAACAGTGTTTGAGGAGATGGTGGAGGCGGTGTCGAGTACCTCCACCGTGACGCTGCGTGTCGTAGGGCTCGACGCCAAGACTTACTGACTGACTGACTGACGATCAGTCGCAATGTGACTTTGACTTCGACTTCGAGGACATTCGACAGGAAGACGTCGATATGGGAGAAGACCAGGACGGTGATCAGCAATGAGGAGAACTGACAGAAGCCTTCGTGTGGCGTAGTTACAAGGAACATTAGAGTGTATCCACTGTTCGCGGTTACGAAGTGTTTTAATTATCGCGTGGGATAATTATCTGTAGTTCCGCCTGGCGTACTTATCCAACGAAACAGCTCCGTCAAATCCGTAATTATTTGTCACGGATACCTGGACACGTGACAATTTGTTCACAGGATCCACCTCATCCTGAGAGTGTGCTTCGTGTGTTCGTCTCCCTCCATTATTATTGGCATTTCAATTTGCTGGAATCTGAGAGGGTGCTCATTCTCCGTCTTCTTCAAATTCTTCACTGAATCCCCGTCATTCTTAAAGCGAGCAGGTTGTTGTTCTTCCTCCTCCATCGTCCTCACTAAATGCACCTCATTTTAAGAATGTGCATCATATTCGTCTTCCTCTTCCATTGTCCTCACTGAAACCCTCTCATTGTGTAAGTGAGCAGGGCGTTCCTCTTCCATATCCATTGTCCTCGCTGAATTCAGCTGATCCTGAAAGTGTGCATCATTTTCGTCTTCGTCTTCCTATACTTTTAACGGCATTATATACTCAAGTTGCTGGAATCTGAGACGTTGCTCTTCGGCCCTCATTGCCGAATTCCGCACTGAATTCCCCTCATTCTTAAAGTGAGCAGGTTGTTCCTCCTCCTTCAGTGTCCTCATTAAACCAACCTCATTCTGAGAGTGTGCATCATAATTGTCTTCCTCCTCCATTGTCTTCACTAAATCCAACTCATTCTGAATGTCAGCAAGGTGTTAGCCTTCCTCCTCCATTTTCCTCATTGAATCACTGAGTAACTAAATAAAACTTTCGCCATGCGCCTTTATAATAATCTTCAATGAATCCAACTGACTCAGTAATTGAAAAAGTTTTTCGTCTTCCGCCTTCGCAATAATGTAGTATATAGTTCTTCGTAATAGTCTATACCCTTTGCTCAGAGCTATGAACGCTCCATAGAATGTCAATAAATTATATTTTAGTATAGTCCATCGTAATGGTCAAAACCAACGAACAGAATAAATTAATTCCATTGTTCTGAAAATTCAACAAATTTCGTCAGATTGTACCTGTCAAAAAGACGTTGACTTGGTAGGTAATCCGTGACTACGACGTCAAAGATATTCGTGAAAAGAAATGCTACCAAGTACAGTTTTGGTACGGTTTCGTTGACAGCGTTAATTAAATTAAAATATACCTAAATGAGCCAGTGTTTTGTATATGTATTTTGTGTAACCGACATTTGTTAGTGCTGCATATTTAATGAAGGGTGAGGCTGAATGATAGGATGTAGAGGTTAGTTCTATGTTATAGTTTTTTATGTGTTTTGGTCTAATTTTTATGCATTACGTACAGGTTGTAGTAGCGCGCTTCTTCTGTTTATGATAAGGTAATCGTACCAGTAGTTGACATATTTAACGTGTTAGTTAATTATTAAGCTTTTGGGTACATTTGGAAAGTTACTATTAATGATGATTGAGCTCTTGGGTTTTCGCACCATGTAAATGTAGACAGTGTCGCTGACGTTTTTCGGAGGTACACGCAGCTCCATCTACGAAACGTCAGGAACGCTGTCCACATCGGTCTACATGGTCTACATGGTGTAAAGGCCCAAGAAAGGCTGGTGGAACACTGCAGAAGCCAAAAATTAAAATTGAAGGTACTTCTAATTGAAAATTTTTGTCCATTGGAACCACATAGTGGTCTATGTATTTCTCTTGTGAAATGCTTTAGTTAACAGGTTGTCACATGTCCACTTATTTGTTGTTTCTGAATGTGATAATTTGAGCATTTCTTACCAAATTCGACAAGAAGGTGAGTATGGATATAATTTAATTAAAATATAAATGTTCTTATTTTCATTGGTATATGATGAGAATCGGTTTTTTAAAACATTTTTTTAATGCTGTTTTAAGTATTAAGAGCTTACATAATATTCAGATAGGGGGTGTAAAATACTGATTTGAGTATAATCAACTGTATCCAGGGGATGTCTTTCTACACAGTACTGGCCCATATTTAAGAAAACCACATCTTAATGTGACCAATTGATGTGTCACAGCTGTCAGAAATTTGTCTATAGTGGACAACATGCCTTCAGGACTTCAGTCTCATGATTAACACTGGCAAGCACTAGTGTAATTATGGCTGTCTACTACTGGTGTGTGTACTTAATTTGGTTGGAATTATGTGGAGAATAAGAGGCCAAATTGTTACCTCTTCCACTGAACAGATGGGAGAGGCTAAGAAAAATGTTTGTTGGGAATTCTCAGTTGCCGCTGCATCAGAACTACATGAAGTACATAGAAGTACACTGATACAATGAAGATACAATGTACACAAGTGTGAATGAGTTAACAGTCGCCACTGTAGTTGATTGATTATTTTATTTTATTTTATTCCTGCACTCTGTGTTATGGTGTCTGCCACATGTATCTCCACAAAATGTGGCAGATGTTAGAGGGCCATTTTATTTATGAGACACTAAACTGTCAGTCATGCTATGTACCCCTCATTTGACTTCCTTGGAGTAATGGTTTTTTTGATTTTCTGAAGTTGTGGAATTTGCTTTCTTATTGGGTGAGATACTGTAGTCTAGTGGATGTTTACATATGTTTCAGAGGATTGTGCTATCTTTGTATCCAGGGTACCTTGAAGATGGAGGCAGCACATTTTTTTAAAATATTGCTGTGTGTGACCGCCTCTGTGGTTTAGTGGTCAGAGTTCCTGGCTACAGATCCAGAGGTCCAGGCTCGATTCCCAGTGCTACCATATTTTCTGAGAAGTAGTGGGTCTGGAACGGGTCCACTTAGCCTAGTGAGGAGAATTAAGGAGCTGTTTCAAGGAAATAGCGGCTCTGGTCTAGAAAACCGAGATTAATGGCCGTGGGGATTCATTGCACTGACCACACGAGACCCTCTATCCGCTAAAGTTGGCACTAACTTCGCTGACAAGCGGCAGTCGCTCGGTCAGTATAGTTCACTTATGGGCTGAAACCACGGAGTTTGCTAACTATGTGTCAGACTTAATGGCATCACATCCCAGAATAGTCTCTGCTGTGGGAACTCCAGATCTCACAGAGATCCTTTAAAACTTCAAGTGGCAGTGTTTGAGGGTACTGTCTTCTGGGATGTGACACCTACATACTACATGGTGTCACATCCAAGAAGATAATTCTCTTCATAGTCATTGCTCTGAGAATCTCAAATCTGATGTAAAATGTTGGAGTTTGGTGAAAATTTTCTAGTTTTAATGTTGTCAGAATTGAGATGGGAGAAGCTTAGCTGCTGGATTCACGTACAGCATTATTTTTTTTGTGTATCTTAACATTCAGTGTAATTCTGTTCCCTTTGATTGATTGGATACTGCTCAACATTTTATTATAACCATGTAGCAGATTTGTATGCTCAGTACTGGCCCAGTTCATATGCACAAGTAATTTGCTATTATGTCATGTTATAATGAGAGTCCGGCACATAAGGCTGACAACTGTACTGCCATCTTTGAGCCGATTGTCTAGATAATGTGGGACCCTCAACGTCTCACAACCCTATGGGCCTTCACAGCCTGGTACAGGGATAGCTTCACTTTACTTACTTTTTACTTTAAAATGAGAGTAAAACATGACATGATAGTTTAAAATGATAAAAAGTTGAAAATTCAAGATAGATGTATGTCTTTCTGAGATTAATAAGGATATGACATTTTCCCTGTGAAAGCTGATGGTTCTGTATTTTCTTTGTGTTACTGTGGTAGACCTGTAGTAAATAACAATAAACAACATAACTTCATATGTAACTGTGCAACTGATCAGACTGGCCTAGCAGTTAACACTAGAATTATAGGTCAGAGATGCTTGGTTCAAATCTTAGCTGTGACCAGCTGTTTTTTTTTTTTTTTGTGGTTTTCCTCAGCCCTTTCAGGGAAATGCTGGGAAAGTACTTTGATTAGGCCATGACTGACTCCTTCCAGATACCTTCCAGTTGATCAGTGATCCTGTCTTTTAGTGCTATATTATCTTGCTACTGATAGCATTGTGAAATAAACCACAAGCAAGTCTCACTACAGTGGTTTACATTAAGATTCACTGATGCATGTTTGGGTTGCCTTTGACTTACTGTCTCAAACACCCCCACAGGCACAGACAAAATCAATTGCATCTGACCATCAGGGGAAAGCTCAGTTAATTTTTTCTTGCATAACATGTACGTCTCATGTGGAGGTGAGTTAAAATACCTCCCTGAGTGTTTCTGAAGGTGGAAAAAAGGAACCAGGTGCCTGGGATTATAACTGGGCCAGTCGGTCACTGGGGGACATAAATAGAAAGATCTGATCCTCGAGGTTGGGGTTGGACGCAAGGCTGGCAACCTTGCTCTGTAAAGGGACATAAATAAAAAGACCTGATCCTCGAGGTTGGGGTTGGACGCAAGGCTGGCAACCTTGCTCTGTAAAGGGACATAAATAAAAAGACCTGATCCTCGAGGTTGGGGTTGGACGCAAGGCTGGCAACCTTGCTCTGTAAAGGGACATAAATAAAAAGACCTGATCCTCGAGGTTGGGGTTGGACGCAAGGCTGGCAACCTTGCTCTGTAAAGGGACATAAATAAAAAGACCTGATCCTCGAGGTTGGGGTTGGACGCAAGGCTGGCAACCTTGCTCTGTAAAGGGACATAAATAAAAAGACCTGATCCTCGAGGTTGGGGTTGGACGCAAGGCTGGCAACCTTGCTCTGTAAAGGGACATAAATAAAAAGACCTGATCCTCGAGGTTGGGGTTGGACGCAAGGCTGGCAACCTTGCTCTGTAAAGGGACATAAATAAAAAGACCTGATCCTCGAGGTTGGGGTTGGACGCAAGGCTGGCAACCTTGCTCTGTAAAGGGACATAAATAAAAAGACCTGATCCTCGAGGTTGGGGTTGGACGCAAGGCTGGCAACCTTGCTCTGTAAAGGGACATAAATAAAAAGACCTGATCCTCGAGGTTGGGGTTGGACGCAAGGCTGGCAACCTTGCTCTGTAAAGGGACATAAATAAAAAGACCTGATCCTCGAGGTTGGGGTTGGACGCAAGGCTGGCAACCTTGCTCTGTAAAGGGACATAAATAGAAAGATCTGATCCTCGAGGTTGGGGTTGGACGCGAGGTTGGGGTTGGACGCAAGGCTGGCAACCTTGCTCTGTAAAAGAATTACTGTTGCAAAATCCAGAAAAGGGAGAACTGGATGGTTTCATTCACAATGGAACAGACAAGTCTGGCAAAATCTTCTAAGTAAGTCTGTGGTTCACAGAGGGCTGTTCTGTCAGTGATGATGATGTAACAGACAATGCAGTTGTATCGGGGTGTCTTTCAGGATTTATTAATTTTTTCTGTATAACAGTCCATTTATTATGGTTATAAATAATAAATTAAACAACATAAACACTCTGATTGTTCTGCTGTATTCTTTACCTTACACTTAAACACATATAACTCAAGGCAATGGGCAATGCCATTGTATTCACACACTTATTGGTTATTTTTGGTTGAACAGGTCTCTACACCTGCGTCATGTTTAGGAAGCCCTTTAGCTATGATAGTGGCTGTCCTGACAGATTCTTCACGGTATTTCACAGTCATTTAAAGTGAGTACTGAGTTAGATTCTAAAGGGTCCTGACGATTGTGTATAATACTCAGAATTACTGGGTTTATGGGCTTTGTTCATTGTCTGGTATTCTGGAAACTAGGAAGCACAACGTTTCAGAAACTAGATCTGTGTCTGTCCTCAGGTGACGTGGGAGACACCTCCGTAGGGTCCCTTAAGAAGAGCTAACCTCAGTCATTTTCTAAGCGACCCAGCAAAGTAGGTGGAAACAGATCCAGTTCCCAGAACGTTATGTTCTCTAGTTTCCCTAATACCGGATGATGGACAAGTCCAAAAATGCAGTAATTCTAAGTACTGAATTAATACCAAAAAAGTATGCCATGGCTACAGCCTTCCATATTTATTCAAAGTCTCCAGTAACTATCATATCATGGCAATCAACCGACAGCATGGTATTATGTCAATGAAGGAAACATTTCCACTACAATACTAACTTGAATATATGAATCATTTGCTTAGAATTTTGGTTAGTGTTGCTTTAAATGTACAGTAAACCAACTCCCAACATGGCTTTTAGGTTCCTCAAGAATGGTGTATCAGGTAAATTTGCAGTGAACAGACCTGGCATCTTATGATTCAAGTGAGGATACGTGAAAATGTCTGTGTGAAGTCTCCCATTAATACCTGGCTACAATAATTTTTTTACACACACACAAGCACTGCCCTTACTGTATATGAGTTGAAAACATAATAAACCCATAAATATTATGACTTTCACACATGGTAAATGCAAATACAATATGTTACATGTGGCATTGTATTGTAAATTATGCACCTGTGAATGATAATAATAAAGAATTGTGTCGATGAATGATTTTGAGAATGATTATTGGAAGGAGAGGTCTTAATTGGTTGAAGCCAAGGGATCAGAGTGCATACACTCAATTTTTCTGTGTTTGGTAAATGATTATTTATGTTTTGTTTTGTTTTGTTTTTTCTTTCTTTCTTTCTTTCTTTCTTTCTTTCTTTTTTTTTTGCATGTGTAAGCAAGTCTACTTTAGACAGGGGTTTGCAGTGTTAATTAATTCATTCGTTTTGAAGTTGATGAAGTTTTTGAATTTATTCTCTGTTTGTTTTTAGAAATGTTCGTACATGTTAACATTAACCGCAGGTTGTTCTATTAAAGTTCACAGTATTGGAATAATAGCAACAGATAAATGTATCCATTTTATATAATGTGAGACGCTGGTAAAAACGGCTGGCACTGAAGCACACGGATATCTCATCCAAGATGTAACTCCAACAATCACATTTTTCACCATGAGTGGGGAACCATTGTCACCCTAAAACAGACAGTAGTGATCATTAAAATGTTGATCAAAGTATATTATTGAATTTAATTATGTGTTCATATTGTGACGTGCTGCACTATGGATGGTGCCCCTCCCTCCCCGCCAGCCGTGATGTGCCGAGCGGAGCCGAAGTGAGCCGAGTCACAGCACGCTGGTTGCTATGCAAAGCGAGTAAACAGCGGTTGCTAAGCAAAGCCAGTCATTAAAATTTGGTAACCTTCCTTTAAACTTACGTCACATATTCCCTCTAGTTTATCAGGATTTCCTGCACAGATTGTGCTGTTTGTTGGTCCTTCTCCATAAATTGCTTCACACTCTTCATGACTATAGATTTTCAAGTTGTCAATCTTCTTCAGTGTTTCACTCCAGCTGCAAAAGCCCTGTGCAGAAAGAAATGTGTGAATGACACTGAGTTTTTGGATTTCAGGTCTTCACTGTGCTGACTATGAAGAGTACAGTCTTCTGAGTTGTAATGCCAAGTAGCCTGGAGAAACATTTGTGGCAGCCGTAATCTCAGAAATCGAGGTATCTATATCAAAATCATTTGTCAAACTTATAAATGAATTAGTATTGGCAATGAAATTGTTCAGGATGATAAATTAAGAATTTTTAAGTACAAATCACTTATGTATTTTCTTGTTTATTAGTGAAGATTGTGATTCAGTGTTTGTTAGCATACTTTTTGTGTTTTGTACTGTGTGGACACCATCCCACAGTAGGGAAGGGAAATATGAAAATGTGCCTGTGCCTGATTAAGCATCCCTCCATGAAGGTGAGTGAAGGCATGGCGATATAACTCCCTAAATTCTTAACCTCAGCATTGGATGGAGGTCACTGGTCTGCTTCATGTCTCGGCTGCTTTTCCCTGGGGAAAGAGCCTCTGATACCAATTTGCTAGGAGGCTGGGTGGGCTCTGGAGTTAGTCTGGATGCTGTGGAGAGAAGAGCTTGCCCCTACCTGGAACTGAACCCTGATTTCTCTGTCATAAAGTCTGTAACCAGCTGAACTATCCTGGTACCTCTGTTCAGTTCTTTGGGTAATGCCAAATTTGTGTCCATGTGAACTTCTGAGATTGAAGCAACTGTGGTCCCACTTAGTGTAAAGGTAAAAGGTGCAACCATTCCACCTACTTCAGCACAGCACGCTGCCTTCAGCAGTTCTGTTCTTCTCAATGAGGGTATGTGCAAAGGGTGCTTCAGCTAGTTAGCAGTCATGGGTTCTTATCTCAGAAAATTCTGGTTGCTTTAGCGACTGGGACATGAAGAAATCTTATTAAACTATTTGTTAAACACAGCAAATGTCACATTGATCTGGCTTATATCCAAAGCACTGTTTTTAAATCTCAATCATTACACTTCTGTTCAATTGCCATTTCTCACTTTAAAATTGCTGTTCACATATAAATTAAAAACCTCCTTACTTCAGATTTCTGTTATCTCATTATCTCTCGACAGTGACCACCATCCACCCACAACTCCATAATTTCACAGCCTCTAAACTTCTTAACAGCTCCACAGCTCCCAAAACGGCATAAAGAACTACCTCCATGTCACACCCAAACACATATATATGTATATGTATGTATGTATGTATGTATATATATCCACAAGGGGGAGGGTTCATCCCGACATCTTTGCTTCTGAACCCACCTAGAAAGCTGTAACTGATTTTCCTATTGGTCATGCAGCTCCAGTTTCGAGGTTAGAGGTCAAAATTTTGACTCTTCCCAATCAGGGTGTTTTGGCACCTGAGCACTCCTCTTTGCAGGTCCCAGTTGGGTTACCGTGGGTTAGGCTTTGACAGTCGACCTTTGTTCAGCAGTCTTAACTCATCTGATAATAACATTCTATCCTCAAACAAACACATTTAGAACAGAAGAAACCTTCCTTTTCTTTGTAGCAGTTCCTTTTGAAATTACACCCTTTTGGGTTCAGTTCGTTTCTTAACCATTAAAAGTATAAGTGCCTGCAAAGTGGTTCTTAATTTGGAAGGTCCACCCTTTGTGACAATAGTTCCACATTTATGGTCAGGTTAAATTGAAACTGTAGATCTTTCACCCTTTGCTTCACATTGTGTCTGTTTATGGCACCTGCCATGTCCCTTTTATAGAATAACAAGAAAGACATGCAAGGAACATTTCTGTTTCCAAGATAAGTCCATAAAATTTAAAGCAGTGATAGTGGATACAATAATATGAATTCCAATTGGACAAACCACCATTAATATTGGAATGTTTACAGACTACTCTCTTCTGGAATGTGACATTGTTTAGCCTGATGGATCATTACCAGTGTTTCAGAGGAATCTGTTTTTATCTTTAAAGTAGAGGAGGCTCCCTGTTCTGCCCCGGAGACAGCTTTGTCTAATATGTTGGTAATGATATGTCATACTATACAAACTGGGACTAAGTGATAGTCCCACTTGTGAGAGGTGTCAAGAAGAAAATGAAACAGCCACACACACATCCTGTGTGAATGTGAGGCCTTAGCTTATTTAAGAATATGTCACCTGGGTTAATACTTTATGGGACCAAGTGACTATTTTGATGCCCCAATGTACAAAATCCTGTGCTTCATTTGAAGCGCAGGATTGCTGAGAGAATAATCAAAAGGGGAAGCACAATAGATCACTGTAGGTCGCGGTGCACGGGCCGAGAAGACCCACTCCTTATACATTCATTCATTCATCATACTATACAGCAGCACATCCTAGAACACAGTAGTTTTACAGTCACTATGAGGAGAAAGTAAGGTCTCACATATTAATTTATAGTTCTTTTTAACATCTGTATATAGATGAAGGGGATTGCATCTGTGGTCTAGTGGTCAGCATTCGTGGCTACAGATCCAGAGGTCTGGGTTCGATTCCTGGCGCTACCAGATTTTTTCAGAGAAGTGGAACGGGGTCCACTCAGCCTCATGATGATAATTGAGGAGCTATTTCAAGGAAATAGCGGCTCCGGTCTAGAAAACCGAAATTAACGGCCGTGGGGATTCATTACGCTGACCACGCGACACCCTCTATCCGCAAAAGTTGGCACTAAGCTTTGCTGACAAGCGGCAGTCGCTCGGTCAGTATGGTTCACTTGCAGACTGAAATCACGGAGTTAAAAAAATACAGATGGAGGTCATCAGCACAGTTTTTCATGGATGTTATTGTATGGATTATCATCTGAATATCTGCGATGTATGCAAGAGATGATGAATTTAAGATTCGTGATACTTTCTATATATACAATGCCATCTGACTTGGATGAATTTTAAAAAACTATGATACTGTATGCAACTTACACAATTTGCTCCCCAACCAAATACAGTGCCAGTTTCATTGGTATAGTCTGCAACATCAGCATTAGGAAGCACAGCTGTGTATGGGCCTTCAATTATTGGTTCTACCTGTTAAAATACATAACTTGTCATTTTTAAAATAAATTACATATATTTATTAGATATTTTCTATTAGTTTGAATATATGCAGTCAGCTTTATTTTTATTTTATGCATTCTGTTGTGTATATGATATTATATATTTTGTACCATCACATAACATTTGATTATTGTATAATGAAATGACTGAGATCAAGTGAAAACAAAAAGTCAGCTTATTATATTATACATAAATACATATACAGTATAAAATATTAATTGATTTACTGTTTCTAATTTTATTTAAAGTTCTGTACTATTTATACTTATGGGACATTAAGAATTTCTGGTATTTATATATTTATATTATATTACATGATACACCTTATGATATGTGACAGAACTTCTGGCTCTCAAGACCTCTTCTGACCTATGTTTTGCATTTCTTGCACTAAGATATTTGCAATATTGTTTCTGACCTAGTAAGAATATAAGAGACTTATATAGAAGAATAAATTAATTTAGGAAGGGTTACTTACCTAGAAATTACATGGTAAAGGATGAGAACAGTTATCTGCTTGCATATTCCCACAAGATTTTGAATAGATGGAAGAATTACTTTTCTCAGCTATTGAATGTACATAGAAATACTTAACAGCTAAGCCATTGGTACAAGTCTGGTCCTTCTGACGTTAATTGCAACGTTGGAAGGTATAAATCACAGATATTGATCAAATTCTAGCATAACTGATTCAGGAGGTGAACATTACACTCTGAGATCCATAAACTCATTCATTAATAAGAAAGAGTTGCCTATGCAGTGGAAGGAGTGTGTTAATTGTACCAAATTACAAGAAAGATAATGAAACTGAAGAGCAATTACTGAGGTATACCATCTTATCAACTTCATACAGATTTTTACCCAATACCCTTCTCTCAAGCTTAAGCCCTTAGGTAGACGAAATTATTGTGGATCATTACTGTGTTTTCAACACATCAGATCAACTACTGATCAAATTTTTTTTGCATTTGTTGGATCCTGGAGGAAAAATGGGAGTACAATGAAACAGTACATCGACTGTTTGTAGACCTCAAGAAAGCCCAAGTTTCAGTTAGGAAGGAAGTGTTATACTGTATTCTCATAGAGTTTGGGGTACCCATGCAACTAATTGGGCCTATTAAAATGTGTTTAAAAGAAACTTATAATAAACTCTGTGTGGATAAATGTTTGTCTGTTATATTTCCTATTAGGAATTGTCTAAAAGAAGAAGATGCATTAATTAGTTAGTTAGTTAGTAAGTTTGTGTCTGGGTAACTATCATACCTTCACTAGAGCAATGTTATTGTTCCAGTATTTATTATTATTGTATTCATTGTGATTAATCCATTTTGTAATAGTATGGTTATCATATTGTCCATTATTATTGTTCCTTGATATCACAATGAAATCTTTTGTACCACTGTAAAAGCATAAAAGAAATTATTAGTTTAATCTATACGGTATTAGTTGAAATCATAACATTAATTTTATGATGAATGTCTATATAAAATTGTATAGACCTGATTCCATACTTCATAAGCAAGTTACAACTGTTTACTCTAGTAAGAGAGGCAAAGCTATCCCTGTAANTGCGGCTGGAATTGATGAGAGTTCAGATGGATGGTTTATGATTCATCTGTAGACTGTATACAAACTGTTGTAGGGTTTTCTGGTTCTTAGGTTTCCGTGCTCTGTCTCCAGTATGTTACTTAGTTTTTGAGTTCAACTACGTTAATTGTTGAGGTTTTGGATTACTGGGTGTATTGTCTTCTGTCCTATAGAATACAGACGTATCCAGTAGTTTAGCATATGTAGAAGTCTTCATCATCAAGGCAAGTGAGGTAGGCATAAGATGTGCGCAATATGTAGGTGCCATATCCTGATATAAAAGTCTTGCAAAAATCCACACTTCATCCTTGCATCATCTGGGAAGCCTATGAAATAGCTAAACACCCCCAAACTTCAATCATAAGGATGGGATCAAACTACGTAACATCTGGTCTCTCGTGTTTCCTCCAAGCTTTCTTCTTACAGGTTCATGATAATTTCCGTGAATCATGAGGTAAATAATGTTCCCAGACAGGTCTACCTTTTTGTCTTTAAGAAATTTATATCCATGAGAATGGGGAAGTTTATTCAGTTGAATACACCAGTTTTCCAAGTGCTTACTTTGCAGGATTTGAGGTTCTGGCAGTGATGACTATGGAGGTCATTGTCTTCTGGAGTGTAGCACCATGTAGTTTGGTTGATAGTCATGACCATTTTGAAAAAAATCTGCTTTATTTGCAGTTTTCGCTGCTTTATTGGTCTTGGTGTTCATTTATTGCAGATCCAAGTTTATTATTTCAGGTACAAGTCTGTTGTAGAGCCTATTACATTGTAGTTATTACGTTGCTTAGATCAGAAATTATTTGTCCATGTGCTTTGTTAAATATTCACCATGTCAAAATAGTGTCTCAGACCACAGTCATAAATCTTTATGACCCATATATTTGTGTTGTATGCCAATTTTTTGTATAGTGAGTTTTTTTAAGAAAATTATGAAAGTTCAGTTTAAAATTAAAGTAAAATAATCAAAATCACATTTTCTCTCAATTCTGAATTTCACAAACCGTAGGTGTGAATTAAAAATTAGGCAAATTTATGGTTGTGCCATTCCCATCATGCATTCGTTTTATGAACTTTATGTAAATAAAGTATGAAAATGAGAGTAAAATTTGAAATATTATGAGAATAAACAGCACACATAAACAGCATGGCACATGGCACAAATATACTTATACCTAGGATTGCAATTAGCAGCTGTAAGAAACCACTGAGGAAAAATTCGTGTGCCAGTACATTGTGCAGTGGTGTTGGGGTTCAGCAGAAGCACCTGTAAGCAAGCAGATGAGTATATATTGAGTCTGTATCTCTAACAAGGCTTAAATTATTTCTTATGATACATGATAAGTTGTGTGTGTTATTTGAATCTGTAAGCTACGAATACAAGCAGAAAGTTATCACGAAGCTCTGGAAAGAACTTGTGACACTTTTTTCTAATCTAGCAGAAACTGTAACTGCTTTAATCCATATTCATGAAGGTAAATGTATATACAAGGGGGGACCCAAAAATAACCGGAAACGACCTGTTGCACGCGCATCT
>NW_019739219.1:543697-554741 GCF_002891405.2 Cryptotermes secundus | reverse complement strand
ATATCGGCATACTTTAACATAAGGAACACCCTCCCGAAGTTTGGCACATTCCTCCTGGGACACCCTGTATATATTATATATTATATATTTATATATCTCACAAGTGAAGACCTTGTTCCACTACACACAAAAAATAGTGCACATGTATCCACACAAGCACACTGTGATCCGACAACAATAATGACTGCTAAAACTTTAATAATAGATAAATGTGCTGGCATACAAAGTTATACTGTGATATGTAATACGGACTGGTTGAGAGTGACCAGGAAGCCAGTGACATTTAAAAGCTACAAACAAGATAAATTTTAATTGATAACAATAATAAATATCTATTTTTTATATTGTTTTAACTTAATTTAAAATTTAAACTAAATTTTATCTAATATTTTAAGCTTGCATATTAACTAGAGATAGTATAATACCATAATGACACACTAGGACCATATCTGATTTGCACCGTCTGTCATCTCATCTGTCAGTTTTTCAGAAGGGAACTTATTATGCTTGGATTAAGGTGTTTTAACAGCTTACCTGTTCCAATAAAAGATCTCTCCCATAATACAAAAAAAATTTAAAGTGGCCTTAAAATTTTTCTTGTATCCCCACTCATTTTATATGTTGGATGAGTATTTTAAATACGAGATGAACTAAACTTTTTATAATGCTGTTTATATGGTATATTGTATAAAAGACTTTCAATTGATATTTGTATATATATATTTTTAAGGAACGAGTTTAATAAGATATTAATATCTAGTTGATGAATTGTACATGTTGTTAAATTACTGAATTGTATAATTATTGTTCCTTTTATGAATGTGACTGTAAGAGTACTAGTTTCTGTTCTCAGAACTAATGTATATAAATTGTGACGTGTTATATATCAAATGGCTTTGGTAGCCAGTAAGGATCAATGGAAATGAAAATAAAGATACAAGATAACCTTCCCCTAAAAATTGTAAAGATTTTAAACATCAGCCAATGTAGGTGAATAATGGCTGCAGTAGAAGGGACTTAGTCCCACCCCACTAGCAATAAAGAAAAATACTACCATCAAATGGGAAGCTAAATATACATTTCTCATGGCAGCCGCATTGTACTACATTCTAAGAAATTATATTAACAAAAATTTGAAGTATTTCTGAAGATCTATTGACATAAATAATGTCACTTCCATACATTAAGCAGCGCTTATGTGTCCCCACTGCAGAACTTTGCTAGGCTGATATATTGGTGTTATTGATGGTAAGAAACTGTTGTTGTTTTGGTAGTCGGCACTGTATTACATTGTTGAAACCTGATAACTGTGATGAAATTTGTGGTGTCTATGATAGTATATCCCTGGAATGTATTGTTGGTGGTTTGAGACTTTGGTGCTGTTCAGTAACCAGGATCTACTGTGTCTTTGAATGCTTGACATTATTACTTAGAGCATAACGAAATGAAATAACACACCACTTGAGATTCTGATGGGGCTTCTTCCCCACCTATGATCCTTGTATCATGTCGGTCATCTGCTTTTACATTGTTGTGTAACCCTGAAACAGTATAAAGAACATTTTAGTGTTGAATCATAATTTTATAGTTTGAGCACAGTGTGAATAAATGCTAGGAAAATTTGGAGCATAAGAACTAGGCTGCAGGTCCTCACTTCTTTTGTTGGTAACACATGAGCAACGTGGAAAATTTGGAATATTTAAAGATTGTTGTTAATATACTTTAAAATGTTGTATAAGGAACTTTTTTGAAATGTTGAAAATATTGACATGGAAACTGAAAATGTGAATTATTGTTCTGAAAAATGAGAGTCATGAAACAAATTATTCTGCTGGGAGCACAAGGGGATTTGAGGTTCTTGTGACAGTGACCACAAAGAGGGTGTGATGCCGTGCATTCTGGTAGAAGTTCACAATGTTCTTTCAAAATGTTGGCGAACTTCTACTGGACTCTATAATGTCACATCCCAAAAGACATTATCCTTCATAGGGGCCATTCTTTTATTAATATAATACCAGCATTAATATGTCTTCAGAAATAGTATAGATAATATATGGACTTACGAAGGCACCCAAGTACTAGAGTACCGAGAACTGCAACAGCGATGTTCATGATGCTTCAGGCTGATGTGCACACACACTGATTTAGAGTACACCTCTCCAGCTGTATGAATATCAACATTAACACTGCCTGACATGAGCAGTAGAGGATTACATTTACCATGCCCTTGTCTGATAATTGTGTTTACTTAATGCTGATATTTAGGTGTGCTCATAATCCTACAAGCATTTATTAAAATCAGACTGCCTGTCTGCCTTTCTTTTTTTTTTGTGTGTATATACGAACCAAATTCAAAGTATAAACTGATTTCTTTATTAAGATTTCTGTCTTTTGGGATATGATTCCATGCATTTTATTTTAATTCGTTAGTGAAGGGTGGAGTCCAGCTGGGTCCACTTGGCACGGTGGTCACTGATTGGCCTATTGTAACCTGCCCCAGGTGATTATGATGATGGAGAATTTGATGGAATGAAGATTGGCAGGGGAAACCGAAGTACTCAGAGAAAACCTGCCGGAGCACCACTTTGTCCACCACAAATTCCACTTGACCAGACCCGGGATTGAACCCGGGCCACCGCGGTGGGAAGCCAGTGACTAACCACTTGAGCTATGGCGCGACCTTTCCGTGCAGTTCATTGATAGTCCTGTTTCTAGTTACAATTAATGTATCATATGCTTATTGTATCCACTACCCCATATGCCTTCATGGTGTAGTGTTTAGTTAATTAAGTGCAGGGACAACTTTACCTTTTACCTATGTTTAGTGCAAGCTTGGGTGTAACCCCAAGTGGATCAGGTTGTGTGTTATATGCTCTTTATACTATATCGTATATAGTGTAGTGGGCTGGCTTTTTATGCACTGGTTAACATTGTAGATTCTTTTTGTTGAAGTTGTAGAATTTGAATGCTTTATGTGAATGTGCAGCACCGAACACACACTATCTGTCCTCTTCAAATGTTTCCCTTGTTCCGTTCTGACCTGAAGATGGCACACATGTGCCAAAACATGTCGTCCTGGACAGCAACTGCATCTGATGAAAATAGTGTTGTTTTGGTAAGAATAAATTAAGTACTATATATAGTAATTTTCACAACAGTATGCAACAAAATATGAATAATATGATATATATTCAGCTAATAATATTGTGTCTACTTTGAATAGCATCATAAAATAAGCAATTATTCCTGGTGATCTGCAGACAACACCATGACAGCAAGGAGTAAGGTACTACAAACTCAAAAAATCTGGAAACCACTGTTGTATAATATATAATGGTAATGGAGGTATAGCTTCATGCTATAGTCATTTCACCCCCATTAAATGGAGCTGCTGGTATGCCTTGGATAGAAAGTTGGCGAGTCCCACAGTCTCTCAGGATGAACTTATCGCTGTTACTGGCAATGTAATCCCACTTGTCCAGTGCATATGTAATTACTTTCCTGACAGCTCTCCATTCTCATAAGTGAGGATTAGAGTGGATGAAAATTAAATGTTATGGCAGCTTTTATTGCAGGATTTCAGGCTCTCACATTGGTAGTTATGAAGAGTTCTGTGTTCTATGTTGCTGCCTGCTTCATGATTTTTTCTTGCTTAGCTTACTCTTCAGCCCTGAAAATGGAGGCAGTAGGTTGCTATGAAGCATTGGTTGACTTTCAGAAAACTACATAGCATTGTATCCAAGAAGATAGGACTCTTCAACTTTTGGTATAGACCTGGAATACCATATGTCATTGAAATGCATTGACTGATGAGTGACTGATGTGACTTCTCCATTACACACTCATTTTGTACATTTTTTCAAACAGTACATAAAGTGAATAATTTTATAAATTTGTGTGGGACACTTTTATCCAAGTGAATTCGTAAGATTTTGTTTTAAAGTTTCTATGTTTTGATTTATTACAGATACGGTAAAGGTAAAGTCTTTGTGTGTAATAAGTACTGTGCCATGTACTGGGGAGTAGAGATGTTTCGCACATTGACCTTGAACTGAATGGAGGCAAATGGTCAGCTTCAGGTTCTGCCAGCAGACTCTGGGGGATAGAACATCTGGTATCCAGAAGATGGGAGAATCTATGGGTCTCCAGGCCAGTCTGGATTCTGTGGATAAGGTAAAAATGTCTGCCCTTCTCAGAATCAAGTGCCAGTTCTTCATTTGGTCAGCCCTAGTGTAGTCACCTGTTTCGACTAAACCACCCCAGTTATGAATTTCAAAACTCACTGTTGGTGAACCAGTGGCTCGGTAAGAATACCGCTATTGTTGCCATGCAATGGCTCTGTAAAAATCTTACTGCGGCAGCAATACACATGCAACAGTAAAAGAATTGTTGGACGTATTGTTTTCTATATGATCTGTGTTGTAACAAGGAAAGTAGGCAATTAGTTGTTCTGAGAACTTATTGTTTACACATACAAAACTATGTAAATCAACTTGAGCTACCCCATTTTTCACCAAACCCTTGATGATTAGCTAATGAAAAATTAATATACTGATTGGAAAACGTGAATAGATATTTCACCTTGTTATGAAATGGGCTTGCAAATAATTTTGTCTTTATTGTTCAGTGTGGGAAGTTCATAGCTGAAGAATATTCAGATGCTACAGTGGAATAGAGGTTCCATTGGTTTCTGTGTAAGCAGATGCAAGTGTTTGCCGCCATAGCAGTATGAGTCAGAAATCTTCACGTTATCTTATCTGTATATTTTAAAAAATGTATTAGCAGTGAGCTATATTTTCTGAGCTCTTGAAGCGATTTTTAAGTCCAGTCATCACTTTAAACATTGATGGGAAGATAACACTTTGGAATTATGGAGTATAGACTGATTTTCTGGTATGAACATTCTGTTGCTAAGGCCCATTGAAATAGAGCTTACCATAATTTGTATGTTAAAATTGACAGTATGGTTTGAGCTGTTACAGAATTATTTTAGTTACCTTAATGATTCTGTATCAAGTACATAGGTTATGTTGTGTTAATGAGATCACTGTCGCTATAGATTCATAAAAACCATGTAAGATTTAAAACTTTTCAAGCAGTAAATTCACTAAATCTTCTCTGGCCGTCAGCCACATGAAAGTTTCTTTTTATTGCTAGTGGGGTGGGACTAAGTCCCTTGTATTGCGGCCACTTCTGGCCTGTTGTACCAGCCCCAGATGATAGGTGAGGTTGATTGTGGAGCAGATGGTGGAATGAAGATTGGCAGGGGAAACCGAAGTACTCGGAGAACACCTGCCCCAGCGCCACTTCGTCCACCACAAATCCCACGTTACAAGACCGAGGATCGAACCCGGGCGGCCGCGGTGGGAAGCCAGCGACTAGCCGCTTGAGCTATGGCACAGCCCTTTAAAAAATCACATGAAAGTTTAATTAAGAACTTTTCAGACATGTTCTCTGCCTCCATCGTCAGAGTCAATGTGAGAAATGGCGGTAAATCAGATATATATACTTATTAGTTAGTGTTTTCTTTATTGGCCCACTCTGCATCATAATAATCATTCAGACATGTTTGGTATTTCACACATTCTGCATTTTGTAATGACTGTATGAAATGTTCTGAGTGTGATGTGGTGGTGTGTTTTAAATGGATATAAGGAAATCAGGCTGGTTATTGTAGTTAGCACATCTCAAAAACACAATCTTGCATGGAGCTCAGCTGGAAATCGAAGGTTGCATTGGCCTGAAAACTCTGTGCCCAGTCTGTCTATCAACCCCTATCAAGATACAGTGGGTATAAAATCCTTGATAAGGAGCTTCACGCTTGATACTCTTAACGGAATATTTTTTCCATCATCTTTGTTGAATCATGGGCTAGTAGTAATGTAATGGGGAGAACATTCAAAATGCCGTAACGAAAATTTTAGATGCCATGACGATCTGTCACCTGGAATTTGTGTAGGCCCGAATATCCAGTACCACATTAAAATTTGGGAAACTTAATGTCGCTCCCACCTTAGAAGTTTGCATAGCCCTGTATGTTGGTAACACTGATGACAGGATATTAAGAAGTATGAAAAAGTGACCCCTAGTGGCATGATATGAGTATGTAACGTTTCATGAAGAAATGCCAGATATTTAAAAATGATTAGGATACACACACATACGGATAAATAGAAAATTAATTATGTTTTAAATTTTTGTTTGAGAATATTGATTGCAAAGGTGGCAGATAATTTGAAACAAATGACTACTGTATTTACAATAGAATTAAGAGCACATTAAATTCAGGGAATTCTTGCTATCACTTAGTTAGTTATTGGAGAGGGTGGGTTTCCCCATGCACTGAGACCTGTATTGGTCCATTGTGCTTCCCTTTATGATTTCTACCAGTCTCTGTATCCTACCGGTACTGGTGCTTACCATCAGTCCCGCCCAGCCAGCGAGACTGGCTCTACTAGCTGAGAGGTATCTATAATGTTTCCCCCATCTACCAGAGGTATTAGAGACTGCTGTTGGGCGGGAAATGTCCGTTAATTTGGCTCAGTGACCTCCTTTGGAGATATGAGGTTCTTTTACGTGCCGTAAAGCTATGACACGGGACCCACGGCTTAAAGTCCCTCCCGGAGGACTTGTTCCCTGAATTTTTCCGCCCTTAAAAATTCGCCGACTTCCGCCGGGTATTTGAACCCGCGTACTACGAGTCATGAGGTGGGAATGTTGCTATCACTTAGTTGAGAATGTTTTAATCTTTTGGGAAACTTAAGACCAAAATATATAAAACCATAATTTTGCCTGTTGTTTTATCTGAGAATAAAACTTGGTTTCTCACCATAAGGAAAGAACAGAAATTGAGGGTGTTTGAGAACAGGTTGCTGAGGATAATATTTGGGATGTGGAGTCAGTCTTATTCTCTTTATTCAGAGATTATTGTGTCATCTGTATAGGTTGTTTTAATAAATGTGGATAGTTTAATGAGTTTTATCTGTTTCATTTTACATAACAGTTTCCAGTGAAATAATTTAATTACAGTTTCAACCACAAATGTTACAATTCAATCAGCTAAAATAGTGTGTGTTTATATCTCAAGTCGTGGGCTAGTGGACACAGCAAAGCACTGTATTGATGGAAGTTGATCTCTCAATTATGGATAATTGTAGGGAGTAGCAATTATATACGATACTGGAATAGATTACACTCCTGTCTTTTCTGCAATCCAATCACGATAATGAGAAACCTTGGTCCATACAGCAGGGTATTCTGCACAAGGGATCCTTGTCCATGAGGTTATGCCAATCTGGACACCGTCAACAAGAAGAGCACCACCAGAGTCCCCCTGAAAATTATGCGTTTAGTATAATATAATATCATACATATGGTGTTTGCGTGAAGTGGGTTCTAGATTTGGTGACTGGATTTATTGGATACTCGCAAGTCATAACTACAAGTAATTACAGTATAACACTCAAAAGATTACTGTATTCAGTTCAGTTATTCAGTATAGAGGGGGTGGGTTTCCCCATGCACCGCGACTAATAGTCTATTGTACGTCCCCCTTTAATATCTACTGTCGCCATACCCTACCGATACTGGTGCCTGCTATCTCCCCTTTCTGCCAGTGAGGTTGGCCCTCTACTGGCAGTGGTACCCAACAATAACTCTCCCCTTTCTGCCTGCGAGGTCGGCTCTCTACTGGCATTGGTACCCGATAACTTCCCCATCTACTGGAGGCATTGGAAACTACTTGGGTGGGAAACATTTTGCCTAATTTTGCTAAGAGGTCTCCTAGAGACATGAGGATCTTTTACATGCCGTAAATCTACGACACAGGACCCATGGCTTACAGTACCTCCCAGAGGACTTGGTCCCTGAATTTTTCCACCCTTAAAAATTCCACGACCTCCGCCAGGTTTGAACCCGTGTACCTTGAGTCATGAGGTGGAAACGTTACCCCTAGACTATGGAGGCTGCTCAAGATTACTGTAACTATAGCATATAAAGTAAAGTATTCAACATCTGCTTGCTTAGTCATTGCTTGGTAACACTTCAGCTGTTGACGAATGCATGGCCTTTTATAAGATGCTAGACAACCCAATAGAGATCACCACTTCTGAGGGTCCCATCACTGCTGTTCACACCTGCATCATGCCAGATAAGCCTGTAATAACGTGTTTAGCTAACCATTACTTAGCTATGCATCACAATAGTAACTGTTGGGCATTTAATGACTTAAGAGTATATGTTTTCATTTCTTCAATTGTACTTGGTTCAGGAACATTGTTTCAGCAATTCAAGAAAGCCTATGATTCAGTTAGGAAGGAAGTATTGTACAGTATTCTCATATAGTTTGGGGTACCCATGAAACTAGTTAGACTGATTAAAATGTGTCTGAACGAAACGTATAGTAAAGTCTGTATAGATAAACATTTCTCTGGTAATTTTCCTATCGAGAATGGTCTAAAACAAGGAGATGCTTTATTGCCACTCCTTTTCAACTTTGCTTCCGAATATGTAATTAGGAAGGTCCAGGGAAACCAGGTGGGACTGAAATTAAATGGGACACATCAGCTGTTGGTCCATGCCGATGATGTGAATCCACTGGATGATAATGTGGATACCATAAAGGAAAAACACACAAACTTTAACTGACGCAAGTAAAGAGGTTGGTCTGAAGTAAACACAGAGAAAACTAAGTATATGTTGCTGTCTCATCACCAAAATGTAGAGCAAAATCATGACATAAAGGTAGGAAACAGATGTTTTGATAATGTGGCACAGTTCAGATATTTGGGAATGACGATAACAAATCAAAACCTGATTCAAGAGGAAATTATGAGGAGATTTAACTCAGGTAATGTTTGCTACCATTCAGTCCAGAATCTTTTGTCTTCTTGTCTCCTGTCCAAAAACATAAAAATTAAAATATACAAAACTATAATTTTGCCAGTGGTTCTGTATGAGTGTGAAACTTGGTCTCTGACATTAAGGTAGGAACATAGACTGAGGGTGTTTGAGAACAGGGTGTTGAGGAGAATATTTGGACCGAAGAGAGATGAAGTAACAGGAGGTTGGAGAAAACTGCATAATGAGGAGCTTCATAACTTGTACTCTTCTCCAAGTATAATTAGAATGATCAAGTCAAGGAGGATGAGGTGGGCAGGTCATGTAGCACGAATGGGGGATACAAGAAATGCATATAGGATATTGGTGGGAAAGCCAGAAGGAAAGAGACCACTGGGAAGACCAAGGCATAGGTGGGAGGACAATATTAAAATGGATCTTAGAGAGATAGGATGGGATGCTGTGGATTGGATAGATCTGGCTTAGGATAGGGATCAGTGGATGGCTCTTGTGAACACGGTAATGAACCTTCGAGTTCCATAAAATGCTGGGAAATGAGTAGCTGCAGATTTGGCTTCTCAAGAAGGGCTCACCTCCATAAGTAAGTAAAGACAATTTAAAATGATTTGCAACTAATAATGAGGTCAGAAAACTTGGACCTATACATCCACTCCCCCAAATTACTTTATGATGTGGTGCTTCATCAGTTAAGCACAGGGAAAACTTTACCATAATAAGTAAGTTTGAGAGTGATTTAATTTTATTGAAAACATTTTTCTGAATATGAAATATGAAGCTGTTAAGCAAAGGTTTTGAAACATTTCAGTAATATTAATATTTTGTTCTCTTTCCTTTTTTTTTTTTTCTTTTCTTCTTTCTCAGTCTGGAACACTCATCATACTTACACTGCAGACTCCTTTCGTGTCCTCCGGAACACCTGAGCAAACCATGTCTCTTGTGGGTCCATCACCATAGGCCTCCAGGCAATCTTCATGTGAGAAGATCCTCAAGTTAACCTTTTGCAGGTTAGTTTGTCCAGCACATCCATACTGTACAAAATGATTCATTGTTATACAACTGGAGTGGCCAGACTTGCTGAACATTGGAGTCATATACGATAATTTTCAGACATTTGTTCGTCACAAACATGCATAGATTGAATGGCATAGGTGTTTTTGTACTTAATTTATTCATAAGAAGGGATTGAATAATATTGCTTTCCAGCAGCCGTACTAATGGTTTAACTGAGCGGCATGTGGTTCATGAGGTACAGTTTGGTCATATCTGGTTTATAACCATTCTAAACATAGGATATTGACCTTCATATTGTCAGCTACTGGATGTAGTTCTTTTTAGAATTTTATTCAGGAATGAGGAAACAGATTTCAGAAGTGAACAGACAGACACTAAAGTTTATTATGCTGATTCCTCATTCTGCAAACCTTCGCAGAACTAATTTTCACATTAATAAAACTGAGAAATTATTTCATTTATGCATGTAATGAATTTTATTTACAACAGCCTGCACAGCCAAGAGTTAGTCAAAATGTAAATATGAAGAAATTACACCACAGTGTTTTTGGCGCAACAGTTAAAACCCTCCTTTAATACAGTTACACTAAAACACAAGAATTAAAGTTACATAGAGTAGGGAACTCACACAGGTAGACCCCCAACCAATAGCGACGCTTGCAGCTCCATCTTCAGGTTCGTCACCATCGGGAGGCAGTTTAGTAAGTGTCAGATTTTCAGTCAGTGTGAAATTTGGGTTCACCTGATATGAATGAACATAATTATGGTCATATCAACTGATAGTATTGAATTGAATTGAATTTATTTACATTCTATAAATCCTAAGCAGGTTAGTACCTTTGGATACAGAACAAGTCAAAAGGTTACATACATAAGTACAGGCAATTTTAGATTAAAAATTAATGTAACTTAATTTTACATCATTCTCTATTTACATTGAAGTATTCATCTAAAGAGTAGAAGGAATGAGCATGTAGATAATTCTTTAACTCTGATTTAAACTTTTTAGTATCATTGCCCAAGTTTTTAATACTTTGTGGCAGATTGTTGAACACTTTTATGCCAGTAAAGTAGACTCCTTTTTGATATACTGATAAAGTTGATGAGGGTAGGTGGAAGTTATATTTTTGTCTAGTATTCATGTTATAGACATCAGAATTTAATTTGAATTTAT